>NC_143081.1:11097500-11317500 GCF_052426305.1 Pelodiscus sinensis | reverse complement strand
CTGACACACTGCTCCGAGATCCCCCTATTAAGGAAGCTAAGCGCATGCAAAATACCAGATTCATTATGGTTCCTTTTTATTTCAGCTCTGTCCCTTCTCTGTCATGCCAGTTATTATGAAAATCCCTTTCAACTAACAACCTTCAAGTAAAGCATTTGTGAAAATGGTATTTGACTCTGTAGGATTTTCCTCCTTGTAAGATCATCGGACAAAACCACACAACGGACGTAAATCACTATCGCTTCTGTTTTACCCCTAGAGTCATGAAGGCTACGTCTACACTGGCATGATTTTGCTGCCTGTCTACACTGGTGGGGAGTTCTTGCACAAGAAACTATGACACTCCCGCTCAGGAATAAGCCCTCTTGTGCACGAACACTTCTTGACCATGAGAGCGGGAGTGTCATAGTTCCTGTGCAAGAAGCACTGATTTCATACATTAGAACATGTGCAAGAACTCCCCACCAGTGTAGACAGGCAGCAAAATCACGCCAGTGAAGACGGGCAACATGAATTTCTTGCACAAGAAAGCCTGATGGTTAAAATGGCCACCGGAGCTTTCTTGCGCAAGAGAGCATCTACACTGGCACGGATGCTCTTGCGCGAAGGCACATGCCACTGTAAATACTCTGGTGCAAATACTCTAACACAACAACTCTTGCGTTAAAAAGTATTTGCGCAAGATCATGCCAATGCAGACGTAGCGTAAGAGTTACACCATGGAACTGGACCTGGGTCTTTTTTCATCTGTCGATACCCACCGATGCATCGGCGCTATTGCTTTGATAGAACCAGGACTGGTGTAAATTGTTCTCTAATATGTAGGGAGGAATCACGTTATAGAACTAAAAAGGCCAAAATCCCCCCATTGTTTGCAACTCTCATCTTCAAACTCCTCATTCTTCAAACAGTTTCAGCCATATTTTGGCATCAGAATGTGCCCTCATTGGAGAAATCCTATGTGGTGAATGTTCTTTTAGAGTAACGGTCCCAAAGTGCGGAGGGGGAGGTAGAAGGAAATGAAAGGGGAGTACTAGGACTGGAAGGGACCATGAGAGGTCATCAAGTCCAGTCCCCTGCCCTCCTGGCAGGACCAAGCACCGTCTTGACCGGGGTTGCCAACCCATTTATCAAAGAGAGCTGAAACAGTGGAGGAAAAAACATGAAGAGCTGCATCAGCATTGTCGAAGAAGGAAAAAAGGAACCCCCCCCAGAATTGTCAAACCAAAAAAAAAGGAGGCTGCCCCTTTAAGAAACAAGCTCAGACTTTTTGGCCATATCCCATTGACAGCTGCCATCTTGGGAGCTATTTTAAATCACTGCCCCAGTGAACACAGGGAAGCTGGGGGCAGGACAGAGGCAGGGGCCATTTGGAGGGGGTGCAGGAGCAGCTTCATAAGCTACACTTTTGGGGGAGAGGAGCTGCATGCAGCTCATGAGCTGTGGATTGGCCACCCCTGGTCTGGACCATCCCTGACAGCTGTGTGTCCAATCTCCATAGGCAACTTATTCCAGTGTTTCACCACCCGGACAGTTGGAAAGTTTTTCCTAATGTCCAACCTAAACCTCCCTTGCTGCAGTTTCAGCCCATTGCTTCTTGTTCTATCCTCAGAGGCCAAGGAGAACTATTTTTCTCCCTCCTCCTTGTGACACCCTTTTAGATACCTGAAAACTGCTGTCACGTCCCCCCTTAATCTTCTCTTCTCTAAACTAAACAAACCCAATTCTTTCAGTCTTGCCTCCTAGCTCCCGTTCTCTAGACCTTCCATCATGTGTGTTGCTCTTCTCTAGGCCTTCTCCAATTTCTGCCCATCTTTCTTAAAATGCGGTGCCCAGAACTGGACACAAGACTCCAACTGAGGCCTAACCAGCGTAGAGCAGAGCGGAAGAATGACTTCTCGTGTCTGGCTCACAACGCTCCTGTTCATGCAGCATAGAATCACCTTGGCTTTTTTTGCAACAGCATCGCACTGTTGACTCCCATTTAACTTATGACCCCCCCTTGACCTCTAGATCCCTGTGAGGAAGTGGGGAGTGTGGGGGTTTCAGAGGGGGGTGTTACATACAGGGGGGCACTCAGTGCCCAGGAGTTGCTGGTTTAATGTGACAAAGGGGGGCAGTTTGTTGTTTCAGAGAACAGCCGAGAGATGGAGCCCTGGTGTCTGGGACCCCAATGACCCCAACCCTCCTTGAAGGACACAGCCGGTTCTGGCCAGATGACAGACAAGGGGCTGCAGAAGGGGGACCCCAGCAACCAACCCAGCTGACCCCAGTGAGGAGAGAACATTGGACGAGGAGAAGAGGTGGCCTGAGGGGAAGACAATGGACAGGGGAGGGGATGTTGCTGGGGGTATTGGAGGCTCTGCTGGGAGACTGGGGGCTGTTGTTTTCTTGGGGATGGAGAGCAGGGCTCAGCTGGCTGCAGGGGAGGCTGACGTGGGGCTGGGGGCCCAGGCCGACTGGCCTGAGAGACCCGTTGCCGTGTTCAAAGCTCAACAAACCCTCCTGTTTGGTTCTGGCTGATAGTCGCTCTGGTCTAGAGAACAGGGGGGTGCTGTTCCCTCTGGGAGGGGAGGCCCTGGGCGTCCAGAGAGAGGGGACCCCCCAAGGGGGCTCACAGTGAACGCAGGCAGCTTAAGGCCCTGAGTGGCACCGTCCCGGAGGCGGAGGGGCGGACCCCTCAGGTGAGAGTGGGCCCCCAAGAGAGGGTCGCTGCACTGGAGTGGACTCCCTGGGAAAGGGCCGTCTCACGCTGTGGGAGAGGAGGGGGCTCCCCGAGAAGGGGCTGCTGCACTGGGGGGGGGGTTCCACCCAGGAGCCGAGGGGCCAAGTGTGGGCACGACCTGTGAGCCGTGACAATCCCTTTCTGCGGGACTCCTCCCTAGACAGTCGCTTCCCGTTCTGTGTGTGTGACACGGCTTGTTCATCCTCAGTGGAGCACTTTGCATTTGTCCTTATTAAACGTCATGCTATGTACCTCACAACAGTTATTTTGGTTCTGCACCTCCTAACCTTAAAACTCCCGTCCTCTGAAGAAGTGGGCTGTGCCCACGAAAACTCATGATGCCATCGACATGTTTGGTTAGTCTATAAAGTGCTACCAGACCCTTTATTGTTTTTTAAGTTTATCCTGCACAGACTAACTCGGCTACCCCCGAATCTTCCAAACATTTCTCCAGTTTCTCCAGGAGGAAAGGAAAGGAAAGGAAAGGAAAGGAAAGGAAAGGAAAGGAAAGGAAAGGAAAGGAAAGGAAAGGAAAGGAAAGGAAAGGAAAGGAAAGGAAAGGAAAGGAAAGGAAAGGAAAGGAAGACCCCTTTTTGAACGTTCAAGTAGAGAGAATAAATCGACATTAGGCCTGGCCACTCAGCTTAAGGTACGCAACTCCAGCTACGTAAAATACATAGCTGAAGTCAGCTTACCTTAAGCCGAGGTTGGCGCCGTCTTCACAGTAGGGGTACGTCTAAACTACATGCCTCTGTCAGCAGAGGCATGTAGATTTGTTTGTTCAGCAAAGGTAAATGAAGCCGCGATTTAAATGATCGTGGCTTCATTTACATTTACATGGCTGCCGCGCTGAGCCGACAAACAGCTGATCAGCTGTTTGTCGGCTCGCCGCTAGTCTGGACGTTCCCCCTGTCGACATCAAAGCCCTTTGTCGGCAGCCCCGGTAAACCTCATTCCACGAGGAATAATGGGTCTGCCGACAAAGGGCTTTGATGTCGACAGGTGGAACGTCCAGACTAGCGGCGAGCTGACAAACAGCTGATCAGCTGTTTGTCGGCTCAGCGCGGCAGCCATGTAAATGTAAATGAAGCCGCGATCATTTAAGTCGCGGCTTCATTTACCTTTGCTGATCTGTCTAATCTACATGCCTCTACCGACAGAGGCATGTAGTCTAGACACAGCCTAGGAGGCCAACAGGAGTGATTTTTCCCTTAATCCTTGTTGCTATGAGGAACCCTGGCACTGACCACTGATGCACTCAGCATTTGATGTAGTGGGTCTTCACTAGACCTGCTAACATGAACACCAGCAGGTCAATCTCCGGCAGAGAAAGTGGAGGTGTGGCCTAAGAATAGAACCCCCAATCCTGGAAACAGGAACATCCCCACTGCTGGGATAAAGCGCTGTAGCTCCCTAAGGGCTTGTCTACACTAACAGGCACCGTCCATCTACTTCAGTCACACAAGGAGAGTAGCTGAAGTCAACATACCATGGCGTTGGGTGTGTGAAAAACGGCAGGGGCTGCTCTCCCGTCGGCACCAGCTACTCTCCTTGTGTTGGAGGACTACTGGCACCAACGGGAGCACACACGGAGATTGATTTATCGCAACCCTGGACAGAGCATGGACAAGGCCTTAGAGTCAATGTATTCCACATCTCCATCTGTTCTAAATCAGCTGTCGTTCCACTAGTGTCCAAGTGGTTCTCTCTCCCGCTGTCCCACGTTAGCGCATGTTGATTGACAGTAAAACAGTGACGCCAATTTCTGCCAGATTTGGCCCGGGCCACGCAATAGATTTACATACAGAAAGGAAGCGGATTTTAGTCAGAAGGGTCACAACAGGAAACTCGTACCATTTTCTGGGTGCACATCTTGTTCAGTATCTTTATTAATGACCTGGCTGAGGGGATGGGTTGCATCCTCAGCAAGTTTGCGGATGGCACTAAGCTAGGGGGAGAGGTCGAGATGCTGGAAGGCAGGGAGAGGGTCCAGAGTGACCTGGACAGATTAGAGGGTTGGGCCAAAAGAAATCTGATGAGGTTCCACAAGGACCAGTGCAGAGTCCTGCCGTAGGGACAGAAGAATCCCAGGCATTGGTACAGGCTGGGGACCGACTGGCTAAGTAGCAGTTCGGCAGAAAAGGCCCTGGGGGTTACAGCGGATGAGAAGCTAAAGAAAAGTCAACAGGGGGTGTCACATTACCGAATTGGAGGGAAACAGCCAGATCGCTGCTGCACCCCTAGGTGGGGGTGTTGGCCCCAGAAATTGGTATGAAAGGGAGCCATGTGGGGTATTGAATGGGAGCTTGGGGTATGTCTACACTACCCCGCTAGTTCGAACTAGCGGGGTAATGTATGCATACCGCACTTGCTAATGAAGCCCGGGATTTGAATTTCCCGGGCTTCATTAGCATAAGCGGGGAGCCGCCATTTTTAAATCCCCGCTGCTTCGAACCCCGTGTAGCGCGGCTACACGGGGCTCGAACTAGGTAGTTCGGACTAGGGTGCCTATTCCGAACTACCGGTACTCCTCGTGAAACGAGGTGTACCGGTAGTTCGGAATAGGCACCCTAGTCCGAACTACCTAGTTCGAGCCCCGTGTAGCCGCGCTACACGGGGTTCGAAGCAGCGGGGATTTAAAAATGGCGGCTCCCCGCTTATGCTAATGAAGCCCGGGAAATTCAAATCCCGGGCTTCATTAGCAAGTGCGGTATGCATACATTACCCCGCTAGTTCGAACTAGCGGGGTAGTGTAGACATACCCTTGTTGTTTTCTGATCCTGTGTACACTGTTTATGTGAGTATATAATGTCTGTGTGTGTAGGTAGGAATCTGTAATCTGTGTGGAAGCTGAATATTTCTTGGAATGTGGTTAAGCATGGCTATGGACAGGCGGAGTAGCGAAGCCCTGTGGAACAATGGCCCTTGATGGCCCAAAGACACACCTAAAGCATGAGGGCGGAGACCCAAGAGCTGCCAGCAGAGAGAGGCTGAGGACCAGGTGACCGGCTGAGACCAGAAGAGGCCAGGGAGGGGGTATAAAGAGGCCATGTGGTCGATGCCATTTTGTTCTCAGCTCAGCACTTCATCCCAGAGGCAGCACTGCAGGGATTGAAGAGCCCGGAAGACCTGTGAACCCATCCTGATCGTAGGATGTGCAATAAGAACTTTTAAACCAGCAGCTGTAACATCTCTGCTAGAGCCTGCATCGAGAACTGGGAGATTCGGTGCATGTAACGTACTGTACTTTAATAACCTGACTCTCATGCTTTTCTTTCCTGTAATAATAAACCTTTAGATATAGATTCTAAAGGATTGGCCCAGCGTGATTTGTGGGTAAGATCCAGAGGGTAAATTGACCAGGGATCTGTGGCTGGTTTCTTGGAACCGGACAGAACTTGTTCGGGGTAGGTGGGATTGGGTGCTAGGACCCCCCACCTGTGTATGAGGCCCGGGGCCATCTGGGGCACAGATATTGCTGGGGTGTCGGAGGGGTTTTGCTCGGGAGGCTTCAGGCAGGTTGCTGAAGTGCTCTGTGAGACTGGTTTGTGGCCTGTGTGGAGAGGTCACCAGTCGGGGGCTGTAAGTAGCCCCGGATTCGAGCAGTTCGCCCTGAGCAGACGCCCTCAGCTGTGCCCAGACACGGCCCGGTCCGTCACAGGGGGCCCTTGTAACGGGGGCCCAGAACTGGACACAACACTCCATATGTGTCCTCCCCAGAGCTGAATAAAGGGAAAATCCCCTTCTCTAGATCTGCTGGCAATGCTCCTCCTAATGCAGCCAATGTGCCATTAGCCTGCTTGGCTACAAGGGCACCCTTGGTCTGAAATTTGTTCCCTAAACTAGGCTTTGGGAAAAGCATCAACAGGCCCCTGTAGAGTCAACCGTTAATTAGTGGCTCCCTGGAGCATTCTCAGGAAGCCTCACCAAGTGGGAGTTAAGCTTCTAAGATCCATTGTTTTGCCTAAAGGCTCATTACCCTGAAAAGACCTTTCCCAATAGACTGTCTAGCACAGGCCTGCACAACATGCGGCCCGCAGGGGCTCACTGTGTGGCTCATGGTGACTACAGGCGGCACGGCCCCATCCAATCCGCCAGCTGGGTGGAGGAGCAGAGCTCCGCCGGGGAGGGGGAAATGCAGCAATTCTCGCCGCCGGGCTGCCTGCGTGCAGCTCTGGTGCAAGGAGGCAGGGCGTGAGCTAGAGGGTGGGATGCTGGCAGATGCCAAGATGCTGGCGTGACATGGCATCGTGATGTCACGGCCTGCGACGGCCGGATTCAAAAATATTCCTGCAGCCCCACAAACTGGAAGGCAGAAGCCAGGTAGGGGAGGGGAAGAGGCTTGTGCTGAGGGGAGAGGGGCAGGTCAGGAGAAGAAAGGGGAAGGCCCAAGGGGCGGGATGCAGGAGAGACAAATGTCAGGGGGCCAAGTGAAGACAATAAGGAAAAGGGCAGGAGGAGAGGTGTCAGTGGGAGGGGGGACAGGGTGATGCTGGGAGAGAAGAGGGTAGAGGCATTGGGAGCCATATGTTGTGCAGGCCTGATTTAATTGAAAAATTCTTAATAAAATATCAACCTCCTCCCCCAAAAAACCTACCCTTGTGGCCCACTGCTGTTTTCTTTGGCATAGTATGGCCCTCGCTGCTTTCCAAGTTGTGCAGGCCTGGTCTAGCACCTTCGCAAGTGGAAGGCACCCAGGTATAAGGATATTGGAAATAAAGATACTTGGTCCATATGCATAATTTCAGATACAAAAATAATGCATCAATACAAATAGCCTAATTACCGTATATTCAGCACATCATATCTTTTCCAATCACACCTTAAATGACCTGCCTGGTAAAAAAGCCTCAGGGGATAGCCAAGTTAGTCCGTAACTGGAAAAACATAAAAAACAATGAATAGTCTAGCAGCACCTTAAAGACTAACAAACCATGTAGATGGCATCATGAGCTCTCATGGGCACAACCCACTTCTTCAGATGGCTGGAGAATTAAAAGTTCAGATCCAAGAATAAATAAGTGGAGGGGACAGGAGAGGACTGGATCCCACAGCACTTTCTGGCAAATTTTGTTGTTAATCCTGTCAATAGAAATCAATGTCTCTCTGGTTGGTAATTCCTTTTTCATAGGAGATGATATAATCACCCTTCTTATTTCTACTGGTGTAAATTTGAAATGGTTGCAAAGAAGCAAGTTAATATTTATTTTTATAGAAACGAAAAACAATGGTATGAAGACAGTCTTATTAACAAGCCAGCCTGGTTTGTAGCGTTTAATCTGGCGGCTACAACATGTGTGTGCGTGTGAGATCCACCTTCAGTATCCTCCCTGCCAGAGGAGGGGGAAGTCCTTAGTCTCCCACACTGGGAAAAAGTGCCCGGCCAATGGACTACTCTCCGCACAAGCGCTCCCTCTCTGTCTCTTTCTTGTTAGAGGCTTAGATTTGGTTTCAATAATTAACAGGGAGTTCCACTTTGGTCTTCCGCAGCCAAATGTTCCTCGTAGCTACTAGCCTGCAAAGTTTTCCATTAAAAGCATTTTTGGAACAGAGCGTCCGTGCCAATCTAGACGCGCTTTTCCGCAAAAAAGCCCCAATCGCCATTTTCGCAATCGGGGCTATTTGCAGAAAACAAATCTGAGCTGTCTACACTGGCCCTTTTGTGCAAAAGCTTTGCACAAAAGGGACTTTGGTCCGAATGGGAGCAGCATACATAGTATTTCTGCAAAAAGCACTGATTTTAGACAGTAGGAAGTCAGTGCTTTTGTGGAAATTCAAGTGGCCAGTGTAGACAGCTGGCAAGTTTTTCCGGAAAAGCAGCTGATTTTCCAGAAAAACTGGCCAGTCTAGACACAGCCCTTTTGTCTGGAGGAGCAGCCTGCTTCATCCCTCCGTGTGTGTGCTCTTGCATGCACACAAGATGGCTCTGTGGACTCGGACATAAAGTCATGCGACAGTGGGGCCTTGGCCTGTCTTTTCACTCTGCCTCCTTTCCCTGCAGCTTTAACATCCAACATCCTCCTCACCTCCACCGTCCCAACAACCCCTTGCACCGCCGGCAGGGAACAAGACCAGTTGTGTTCCACGCCCCTCGAGCTCCCCTGTTGGAAACAGCTTCAGAATTAGGGATTCAGTTAAACGATACCCAAACCCAGCCCAAGAATTTCTCCTTAGACTCTAAGCTGTGACTTCACTAACACATCCCAGGAAGGATGGTTTTCAGTTAAGATCTCTGGGTGTTAATTAACAGCAACACTGATTGGTAATATCCCCTGAAATAGCGCTAGCCGGTTGCAGTGTGTTTTCGATAGCATGGGTAGCTCCTCTCTTTTCCCTGTGCTTACACCAGGGCTGTGCCTGCACCAGTGATCTGATAACTGAGCTAATGAATCAGGTTCTGATAACAGACACACCACAGGTACGACTACACTGGCCCCTTTTCCGAAAGGGGCATGCTAATTTTACAGGTCGTAATAGGGAAATCCACGGGGGATTTAAATATCCCCCGCGGCATTTAAATAAAAATGTCCGCCGCTTTTTTCCGGCTTTTAGAAAAGCCACAAAAGAGCGTCTACACTGGCCCTGATTCTCCGGAAAAAAGCCCTTTTCCGGAGGATCTCTTATTCCTACTTTGAAGATGGGTGAGTGGAATGTCCTGGAGGTACTGGCCGCATGCTGCGTGCTCTACAATCTTGTGGAGCGGAGCGGGGAGGTCTTTCTCCCCGCATAGATGGCAGGCGAGGGCCAGGACTACCAACAGCCCCCCACAGCTGCCATCCACCAGGCGCACCAAGATGGGGGGCGCATCCGGGAGGCCCTGACGGACATGTTCTCCCAGGCCCCATAGTAGGGTCGCCTTGGTCTCACTTTACAACTCCCTCCCCTCCCCTCCCCTCCCCTCCCCTCACCTCCCAATAAACCACAAACGCAGTTTTTTCTTGAACACAAAAACTTGTACTTTTTATTTACAATGGGGAGAGGGGAGATCTAGGATGGGAGGGGAAGGAGACCTTGAACGGGGAGGGGAGGAGCTACACCTGGGAGGGGTGGCCCCTGCGACTGCTCCTGCGGGGGCGGACCTGCACATAGGGGACAGGCCGCGTTGGGGCAGGCAACACAGAGAGGTGGGCAGGAGGGGCAGGGACAGAGGGGCAGAGACAGGAGCAGTATGGACAGGAGCAGGAGGGGCCATTGCAGGAGAGGGCAGGGGCAGTGCTAGGGGAGGGATGGTGGGTGCACGGGGCAAGGCCGTGCCATAGTGGATGACATGGCCAATGTGTGCAGCGAGGGTGGCTATTGAATCCGCCATGTGGACGCACTGGGCCTGGAAGGCGCCCCAGGCCTCCTGGTGCCAATGCAGGTCCGCCTCCACGCGCCGAGTGCTGGCTGCCTCGATGCGCTCAACGGCCTGCACATGGTGCCGAAGGAGCTGGTCCCGGTGGCGGAGCTGCCGGCTTGGGGGTTGGGCGGCTGGGGGTGCTGCTGCTGCTGCCGCTGCTGCAGGGCTAGAGGGTCCCCGGCTTGTGCTTGGTCCTGCTACAGGGAAGAGAAGAAAGGACGGGTCAGTCAGGCAGGCCGGCCATTGTCCCCACACCTCCTGCCCCCCACCCATGAGCCAGGTGACACCACAGTTGTGTGGCTTGGGCCCACTTGGTAACCCCCCTCCCTCCCATGTTGTATGTTTGCATACAGGACCGCCCTTAGAGTAGGGTCCTCCTCCATGTATTGGAACCACCGGTCTGTGTCCTGGCCCCGTGGAGGCGGGAGGGTGCTTGTGTTGTGTTAACCTGTGGAACTCCCTGCCGGTGGAGGCTGTGAGGCTTTGGGCTAATGAATCCCCACACAGTGCCTGGGAGCGCATCTGGCAGACGTGGTCTGGGCTCTCAGATCCCCATCGCGTGGGATATCTCCTGGACGGAACCAGGAGAGTGACTGGGGAGTGTCCCATCCTTGCAGCAAAACTCAAGTGGCCCTAGGGCCGGCCAGAGCGCTTCCCCCCTCCCCCTCCCACTAGCCCTCACACACGTAGCCCAGGGACATGTGTGGCCGCAGTGGGGACTTCCCTCAGGGAGCCAGCCAAGGCACCGGGAGCAGGCGAGGGGCTCGGTGGGGGCCACGCTCATGGGCTGTGATGCTGTGGTTTTCCCAGGAGCAGCTGGCTGTGCCTCACACCAGGCATGGGACAGTGTGTCGTTCTGTGTGCCTCACACCAGGCATGGGACAGTGTGTCGTTCTGTGTGCCTCACACCAGGCATGGGACAGTGTGCCGTTCTGTGTGCCACACACCAGGCATGGGACAGTGTGCCGTTCTGTGTGCCTCACACCAGGCATGGGACAGTGTGCCGTTCTGTGTGCCTCACACCAGGCATGGGACAGTGTGCCGTTCTGTGTGCCTCACACCAGGCATGGGACAGTGTGCCGTTCTGTGTGCCTCACACCAGGCACGGGACAGTGTGCCGTTCTGTGTGCCGCACACCAGGCATGGGACAGTGTGCCGTTCTGTGTGCCGCACACCAGGCATGGGACAGTGTGCCGTTCTGTGTGCCGCACAGCCAGACATGGGACAGTGTGCCGTTCTGTGTGCCTCACACCAGGCATGGGACAGTGTGCCGTTCTGTGTGCCTCACACCAGGCATGGGACAGTGTGCCGTTCTGTGTGCCGCACACCAGGCATGGGACAGTGTGCCGTTCTGTGTGCCTCACACCAGGCATGGGACAGTGTGCCGTTCTGTGTGCCGCACACCAGGCATGGGACAGTGTGCCGTTCTGTGTGCCTCACACCAGGCATGGGACAGTGTGCCGTTCTGTGTGCCGCACACCAGGCATGGGACAGTGTGCCGTTCTGTGTGCCGCACACCAGGCATGGGACAGTGTGCCGTTCTGTGTGCCTCACACCAGGCATGGGACAGTGTGCCGTTCTGTGTGCCGCACAGCTTGGCATGGGACAGTGTGCCGTTCTGTGTGCCGCACAGCTTGGCATGGGACAGTGTGCCGTTCTGTGTGCCGCACAGCTTGGCATGGGACAGTGTGCTGTTCTGTGTGCCGCACACCAGGCATGGGACAGTGTGCCGTTCTATGTGCCGCACACCAGGCATGGGACAGTGTGCCGTTCTGTGTGCCTCACACCAGGCATGGGACAGTGTGCCGTTCTGTGTGCCGCACACCAGGCATGGGACAGTGTGCCGTTCTGTGTGCCTCACACCAGGCATGGGACAGTGTGCCGTTCTGTGTGCCTCGCACCAGGCATGGGACAGTGTGTCGTTCTCTGTGCCGCACACCAGGCATGGGACAGTGTGCCGTACACCAGGCATGGGACAGTGTGCCGTTCTGTGTGCCGCACACCAGGCACGGGACAGTGTGCCGTTCTGTGTGCCGCACACCAGGCACGGGACAGTGTGCCGTTCTGTGTGCCTCACACCAGGCACGGGACAGTGTGCCGTTCTGTGTGCCTCACACCAGGCATGGGACAGTGTGTTGTTCTGTGAGCCGCACACCAGGCATGGGACAGTGTGCCGTTCTGTGTGCCGCACACCAGGCACGGGACAGTGTGCCGTTCTGTGTGCCTCACACCAGGCACGGGACAGTGTGCCGTTCTGTGTGCCTCACACCAGGCATGGGACAGTGTGTTGTTCTGTGAGCCGCACACCAGGCACGGGACAGTGTGCCGTTCTGTGTGCCTCACACCAGGCATGGGACAGTGTGCCGTTCTGTGTGCCTCACAGCTTGGCATGGGACAGTGTGCTGTTCTGTGTGCCGCACACCAGGCATGGGACAGTGTGCCGTTCTGTGTGCCGCACAGCTTGGCATGGGACAGTGTGCCGTTCTGTGTGCCGCACAGCTTGGCATGGGACAGTGTGCCGTTCTGTGTGCCGCACACCAGGCATGGGACAGTGTGCCGTTCTGTGTGCCGCACACCAGGCATGGGACAGTGTGCCGTTCTGTGTGCCGCACACCAGGCATGGGACAGTGTGCCGTTCTGTGTGCCTCACACCAGGCATGGGACAGTGTGCCGTTCTGTGTGCCTCACACCAGGCATGGGACAGTGTGCCGTTCTGTGTGCCGCACACCAGGCATGGGACAGTGTGCCGTTCTGTGTGCCACACACCAGGCATGGGACAGTGTGCCGTTCTCTGAGCCGCACACCAGGCATGGGACAGTGTGCCGTTCTGTGTGCCACACACCAGGCATGGGACAGTGTGCCGTTCTGTGTGCCACACACCAGGCATGGGACAGTGTGCCGTTCTGTGTGCCACACACCAGGCATGGGACAGTGTGCCGTTCTATGTGCCGCACACCAGGCATGGGACAGTGTGCCGTTCTGTGTGCCGCACACCAGGCATGGGACAGTGTGCCGTTCTGTGTGCCACACACCAGGCATGGGACAGTGTGTCGTTCTGTGTGCCGCACACCAGGCATGGGACAGTGTGCCGTTCTGTGTGCCACACACCAGGCATGGGACAGTGTGTCGTTCTGTGTGCCACACACCAGGCATGGGACAGTGTGCCGTTCTGTGTGCCTCACACCAGGCATGGGACAGTGTGCCGTTCTGTGTGCCGCGCACCAGGCATGGGACAGTGTGCCGTTCTGTGTGCCTCACACCAGGCATGGGACAGTGTGCCGTTCTGTGTGCCGCGCACCAGGCATGGGGCAGTGTGCCGTTCTGTGTGCCTCACACCAGGCATGGGACAGTGTGCCGTTCTGTGTGCCACACACCAGGCATGGGACAGTGTGCCGTTCTGTGTGCCTCACACCAGGCACGGGACAGTGTGCCGTTCTGTGTGCCGCACACCAGGCACGGGACAGTGTGCCGTTCTGTGTGCCTCACACCAGGCACGGGACAGTGTGCCGTTCTGTGTGCCGCACAGCCAGGCATGGGACAGTGTGCCGTTCTGTGTGCCTCACACCAGGCACGGGACAGTGTGCCGTTCTGTGTGCCGCACACCAGGCATGGGACAGTGTGCCGTTCTGTGTGCCGCACACCAGGCATGGGACAGTGTGCCGTTCTGTGTGCCTCACACCAGGCACGGGACAGTGTGTCGTTCTGTGTGCCGCACAGCCAGGCATGGGACAGTGTGCCGTTCTGTGTGCCGCACAGCCAGGCATGGGACAGTGTGCCGTTCTGTGTGCCTCACACCAGGCACGGGACAGTGTGCCGTTCTGTGTGCCGCACAGCCAGGCATGGGGCAGTGTGCCGTTCTGTGTGCCTCACACCAGGCACGGGACAGTGTGCCGTTCTGTGTGCCGCACAGCCAGGCATGAGACAGTGTGCCGTTCTGTGTCCCGTACACCAGGCATGGGACAGTGTGTCGTTCTGTGTGCCGCACACCAGGCATGGGACAGTGTGCCGTTCTGTGTGCCGCACAGCCAGGCACGGGACAGTGTGTCGTTCTGTGTGCCTCACACCAGGCACGGGACAGTGTGCCGTTCTGTGTGCCGCACAGCCAGGCATGGGGCAGTGTGCCGTTCTGTGTGCCTCACACCAGGCATGGGACAGTGTGCCGTTCTGTGTGCCTCACACCAGGCACGGGACAGTGTGCCGTTCTGTGTGCCGCACAGCCAGGCATGGGGCAGTGTGCCGTTCTGTGTGCCTCACACCAGGCATGGGGCAGTGTGCCGTTCTGTGTGCCTCACACCAGGCATGGGACAGTGTGCCGTTCTGTGTGCCGCACAGCTTGGCATGGGACAGTGTGCCGTTCTGTGTGCCTCACACCAGGCACGGGATAGTGTGCCGTTCTGTGTGCCTCACACCAGGCACGGGACAGTGTGTCGTTCTGTGTGCCGCACAGCCAGGCATGGGACAGTGTGCCGTTCTGTGTGCCGCACACCAGGCATGGGACAGTGTGCCGTTCTGTGTGCCGCACAGCCAGGCATGGGACAGTGTGCCGTTCTGTGTGCCGTACACCAGGCATGGGACAGTGTGTCGTTCTGTGTGCCGCACACCAGGCATGGGACAGTGTGCCGTTCTGTGTGCCGCACAGCCAGGCACGGGACAGTGTGTCGTTCTGTGTGCCTCACACCAGGCACGGGACAGTGTGCCGTTCTGTGTGCCGCACACCAGGCATGGGACAGTGTGCCGTTCTGTGTGCCGCGCACCAGGCATGGGACAGTGTGCCGTTCTGTGTGCCTCACACCAGGCACGGGACAGTGTGCCGTTCTGTGTGCCGCACAGCCAGGCATGGGACAGTGTGCCGTTCTGTGTGCCGTACACCAGGCATGGGACAGTGTGTCGTTCTGTGTGCCGCACACCAGGCACGGGATAGTGTGCCGTTCTGTGTGCCTCACACCAGGCACGGGACAGTGTGCCGTTCTGTGTGCCGCACACCAGGCATGGGACAGTGTGTCGTTCTGTGTGCCGCACACCAGGCACGGGACAGTGTGCCGTTCTGTGTGCCGCACAGCCAGGCATGGGGCAGTGTGCCGTTCTGTGTGCCTCACAGCTTGGCATGGGACAGTGTGCCGTTCTGTGTGCCTCACACCAGGCACGGGACAGTGTGCCGTTCTGTGTGCCGCACAGCCAGGCATGGGACAGTGTGCCGTTCTGTGTGCCGTACACCAGGCACGGGACAGTGTGTCGTTCTGTGTGCCGCACACCAGGCACGGGACAGTGTGCCGTTCTGTGTGCCGCACAGCCAGGCATGGGACAGTGTGCCGTTCTGTGTGCCGCACACCAGGCATGGGACAGTGTGCCGTTCTGTGTGCCGCACACCAGGCATGGGACAGTGTGCCGTTCTGTGTGCCGCACAGCCAGGCACGGGACAGTGTGTCGTTCTGTGTGCCTCACACCAGGCACGGGACAGTGTGCCGTTCTGTGTGCCGCACACCAGGCATGGGACAGTGTGCCGTTCTGTGTGCCTCACACCAGGCACGGGACAGTGTGCCGTTCTGTGTGCCGCACAGCCAGGCATGGGACAGTGTGCCGTTCTGTGTGCCGTACACCAGGCATGGGACAGTGTGTCGTTCTGTGTGCCGCACACCAGGCACGGGACAGTGTGCCGTTCTGTGTGCCGCACAGCCAGGCACGGGACAGTGTGTCGTTCTGTGTGCCTCACACCAGGCACGGGACAGTGTGCCGTTCTGTGTGCCGCACACCAGGCATGGGACAGTGTGCCGTTCTGTGTGCCGCGCACCAGGCATGGGACAGTGTGCCGTTCTGTGTGCCTCACACCAGGCACGGGACAGTGTGCCGTTCTGTGTGCCGCACAGCCAGGCATGGGACAGTGTGCCGTTCTGTGTGCCGTACACCAGGCATGGGACAGTGTGTCGTTCTGTGTGCCGCACACCAGGCACGGGATAGTGTGCCGTTCTGTGTGCCTCACACCAGGCACGGGACAGTGTGCCGTTCTGTGTGCCGCACACCAGGCATGGGACAGTGTGTCGTTCTGTGTGCCGCACACCAGGCACGGGACAGTGTGCCGTTCTGTGTGCCGCACAGCCAGGCATGGGGCAGTGTGCCGTTCTGTGTGCCTCACAGCTTGGCATGGGACAGTGTGCCGTTCTGTGTGCCTCACACCAGGCACGGGACAGTGTGCCGTTCTGTGTGCCGCACAGCCAGGCATGGGACAGTGTGCCGTTCTGTGTGCCGTACACCAGGCACGGGACAGTGTGTCGTTCTGTGTGCCGCACACCAGGCACGGGACAGTGTGCCGTTCTGTGTGCCGCACAGCCAGGCATGGGACAGTGTGCCGTTCTGTGTGCCGCACACCAGGCATGGGACAGTGTGCCGTTCTGTGTGCCGCACACCAGGCATGGGACAGTGTGCCGTTCTGTGTGCCGCACAGCCAGGCACGGGACAGTGTGTCGTTCTGTGTGCCTCACACCAGGCACGGGACAGTGTGCCGTTCTGTGTGCCGCACACCAGGCATGGGACAGTGTGCCGTTCTGTGTGCCTCACACCAGGCACGGGACAGTGTGCCGTTCTGTGTGCCGCACAGCCAGGCATGGGACAGTGTGCCGTTCTGTGTGCCGTACACCAGGCATGGGACAGTGTGTCGTTCTGTGTGCCGCACACCAGGCACGGGACAGTGTGCCGTTCTGTGTGCCGCACAGCCAGGCATGGGACAGTGTGCTGTTCTGCGTGCCTCACACCAGGCACGGGACAGTGTGCCGTTCTGCGTGCCTCACACCAGGCATGGGACAGTGTGCCGTTCTGTGTGCCTCACACCAGGCACGGGACAGTGTGCCGTTCTGCGTGCCTCACACCAGGCATGGGACAGTGTGCCGTTCTGTGTGCCGCACACCAGGCATGGGACAGTGTGTCGTTCTGTGTGCCGCACACCAGGCACGGGACAGTGTGCCGTTCTGTGTGCCGCACAGCCAGGCATGGGGCAGTGTGCCGTTCTGTGTGCCTCACACCAGGCACGGGACAGTGTGCCGTTCTGTGTGCCGCACAGCCAGGCATGGGACAGTGTGCCGTTCTGTGTGCCTCGCACCAGGCATGGGACAGTGTGTCGTTCTGTGTGCCGCACACCAGGCATGGGACAGTGTGCCGTTCTGTGTGCCTCGCACCAGGCATGGGACAGTGTGCCGTTCTGTGTGCCTCGCACCAGGCATGGGACAGTGTGCCGTTCTGTGTGCCTCGCACCAGGCATGGGGCAGTGTGCCGTTCTGTGTGCCTCGCACCAGGCATGGGACAGTGTGTCGTTCTGTGTGCCGCACACCAGGCATGGGACAGTGTGCCGTTCTGTGTGCCGCACACCAGGCATGGGACTGTGTGCCGTTCTGTGTGCCGCACACCAGGCATGGGACAGTGTGTCGTTCTGTGTGCCGCACACCAGGCACGAGACAGTGTGCCGTTCTGTGTGCCGCACAGCCAGGCATGGGACAGTGTGCCGTTCTGTGTGCCGCACACCAGGCATGGGACAGTGTGCCGTTCTGTGTGCCGCACACCAGGCATGGGACAGTGTGCCGTTCTGTGTGCCGCACAGCCAGGCACGGGACAGTGTGCCGTTCTGTGTGCCTCACACCAGGCACGGGACAGTGTGCCGTTCTGTGTGCCGCACAGCCAGGCATGGGACAGTGTGCCGTTCTGTGTGCCTCACAGCTTGGCATGGGACAGTGTGCCGTTCTGTGTGCCGCACACCAGGCATGGGACAGTGTGCCGTTCTGTGTGCCGCACACCAGGCATGGGACAGTGTGCCGTTCTGTGTGCCGTACACCAGGCATGGGACAGTGTGTCGTTCTGTGTGCCGCACACCAGGCACGGGACAGTGTGCCGTTCTGTGTGCCGCACAGCCAGGCATGGGACAGTGTGCCGTTCTGTGTGCCGCACACCAGGCATGGGACAGTGTGCCGTTCTGTGTGCCTCACACCAGGCATGGGACAGTGTGCCGTTCTGTGTGCCGCACACCAGGCATGGGACAGTGTGCCGTTCTGTGTGCCACACACCAGGCATGGGACAGTGTGCCGTTCTGTGTGCCACACACCAGGCACGGGACAGTGTGCCGTTCTGTGTGCCGCACACCAGGCACGGGACAGTGTGTCGTTCTGTGTGCCGCACACCAGGCATGGGACAGTGTGCCGTTCTGTGTGCCTCACACCAGGCATGGGACAGTGTGCCGTTCTGTGTGCCCCACACCAGGCATGGGACAGTGTGCCGTTCTGTGTGCCGCACACCAGGCATGGGACAGTGTGCCGTTCTGTGTGCCGCACATCAGGCATGGGACAGTGTGCCGTTCTGTGTGCCGCACACCAGGCATGGGACAGTGTGCCGTTCTGTGTGCCGCACAGCCAGGCATGGGACAGTGTGCCGTTCTGTGTGCCTCACACCAGGCACGGGACAGTGTGCCGTTCTGTGTGCCGCACACCAGGCATGGGACAGTGTGCCGTTCTGTGTGCCGCACACCAGGCATGGGACAGTGTGCCGTTCTGTGTGCCGCACACCAGGCATGGGACAGTGTGCCGTTCTGTGTGCCGCACAGCCAGGCATGGGACAGTGTGCCGTTCTGTGTGCCGCACACCAGGCATGGGACAGTGTGCCGTTCTGTGTGCCGCACAGCCAGGCATGGGACAGTGTGCCGTTCTGTGTGCCGCACACCAGGCATGGGACAGTGTGCCGTCTGCCAGCCCCTGCGCTACCCCATTCTCATGTCCCCCCGCCGATGCTGGGTGCTGGCGGCCTCCTGCTGGCTCACCGGCTTCCTGTGGTTTGTGCTGCCCGTCGTCCTCATCTCCCAGCTCTCCTTCTGCGTCCTCACCCTGGACCACTTCGTCTGCGACCCGGGCCCGCTGCTGGCCGCCTCCTGCGCCCCCGCGCCGCAGGCTGAGCTGAGCTGCTACGTGCTCAGCTCCCTCATCATCTTCGGCGCCGCCCTGTTCACCCTGGCCTCCTACAGGCTCATCGTGCGGGCCGTGCTGAGGCTGCCTGCCGGGGCCGGGCGGCACAAGGCCTTCTCCACCTGCTCCTCCCACCTGGCCGTCATCACCCTCTTCTGGGTCTCCGGCATGGTCACCTACATCACCCCCTCCGCCGTGGGGGGCAGCGGGAAGATGGCCACCCTCTTCTACGCCGTGGCCACCCCGCTGCTCAACCCCCTGATCTACAGCCTGCGCAACAAGGAGATGAAGGAGGCGCTGAGGAGGACCCTGCTGGGCAAGGTGTAGGAGGCTCTGCTCAGGCTGTGGGGCCGGCCGGGCGGCAGTAGGGGGTGAGTCCTGGTCCCTCCGCTTGGGGGGAGCACACACGGCCTGGGGCAGAGGCCCCTGAGTCGCTCCCATGGCAGAGACCTGCTTTGGTGCTGTTCCCGCAGCACGGCGGGGTGTTGGGCTGGGGGAGGAAAGTGTGTGTGTGTGTGTGTGTGTGTGTGTGTGTGTTACTGAAATGTGGTTGGCTCGCATCCTTGTCCTTTTTGGGCAGCTCATGTGTGTGTCACGGGGGGGGGGGTGAAGTGTGGCTGGCTCGCATCCTAGCCCTTTTGTGCATCTGCAGTGTGTGTGTTTGCATGTGTGTATGCAAGAAGTGCCTTTTGGTGCAGTTCACGCGTGCACGTGTGTGTGTGTTTGTGCGTGTGTGTGTGCGTGCGTATGCAGAGAGGCTGGCTCACATCTCTGCCCTTTTTGTGCCACTCTAGTGTGTGTGTTTATATGTGTGCATGTATGTGTGAGTTCAGTGAGGTTGTCTCACATCTCTCTGCATTTTGTGTGTGGTCATGTGTGTGAGCACACCTGAGTGCAGGGAGGCTGCCTCACATCTCTGCCTTTTTTGCACAGTTGTGTGTGTGTGTGTGTGTGTGTGTGTGTGTGCATCTCTTCCCTGTCTGTGTGGCTGTGTTCCCCAGATCAGTGTGCGCCCCCTCAGAGCCAGAGAGGAAAAGCTTGTTCCTGTGCTCAGCGAGGAGCAGCAACAAGAGCGTGACCGCTGGGCCCGGAAGCCCTGTTTGTGATGGACCACGCTCCCCGTTCCCAGCCAGGACCGACCCGGGGTCCGCTCCCCGATCTCACCCCCCGGCCCCGCCCCACCCCCCCAGCCAGGGGCAGCCAGGAGACGACTCTCTCCAGGAGGGGTGTCTGGTTCCGGAGCGACCACCGAACAGGAGACCCGGGTGTGCCCGCATCTTCGCGCACCAGGCCTGGCTGGACAAGTCGAGGCGCGGGATTGTCCGCTGGCGTCTCTGGCGATGGGGGGAGCCATTAAAGGCCCTTTGAATTCCTGTCTGAAGTCGTCAAAGCTCCTGCTTCTGGGGCCCAGCTGGGCAGCGGGAGGGGTCAGGCCGGGGATCCTGCGAAGCTGGGCGGAGAGGGAGGGTGGCCAGGGCAGAGAGCCGCTCGCCGGGCCGGTTCTTGCTCAGGTGTCTGGGGCTCACTGGTGACTGGCTCTGCCGTGGGAAGGGCTGGCAGGGACCGCGGCAGCCGGCGGGGTCTTCCTCCTCCAGGCTCTGCCCTGCCTGTGCAGGCCCATGGGGACTCTTCTCTCCCGTCACCTTTCAGTAGCCGGGGGCCTGGGGTCTGGTCCCCCCACTCGGGGATCTGGTGGCCTCCTCTGGCTTTAAACGCTAACCCAGAAATCCACTCCCCATCCCTGCTCTAACCGCTGCTCCCCACTGCCCTCAGAGAGACCCCGGCGCCCCGGCTCCCGGTCTAGCTGGCGGGCCGCTGCCCTGCCTGGGCTGTGCCAGCTCTGGGCGCGAGTGCAGCCCGTCCGGCTCGGAGGCGGGGCTGCCAGCCACGCGGCGAATGGCACCGAGCAGGGTGCCAGGCCTGGGGGAAGGCGTCTCGCTCTGGGCGCTGGCCAGTTGGGCGCTGGCGAGGCCGATGAAGGAGCTGAGCTGAGGTGCGTCATGGTGCTTTTTCGAAATTATGCAAATGAAGTGTGGGAAATTCAAATCCCGGCTTCATTTGCAATTTTCAAGTGCCTAATTTACATCCCTCTGTCGAAAGAGGGATGGAGTCGAGACACACCCCTGCCAACCCTAGTCAGTTTCTTGGGGTGTCCGGGGGCAGGGCCAGGGGGTGGGACCAGCTTAAGCTGAGGGCGAGGGACACAGAGGGCTCTGCCCTGCTTCATCTCAAGGAGGCCCCTGTGTGCACCCCACACCCGACCCCACCAACCTCTGTGCCCTTAGCTCCCAATGCAGCCCTCACCCCGGGGTTCCTGAGCCCTTCTCTGTAGGTGGGTCGCCATGTTCGGACCTCTCCTGCCCTCCAGTGGCTGCAGTCTTCACCGCCCCCAGCCTGGCCCTGCCCTGCCAGACACCCCCACGACCCCCGTAGCCCACCGTGCACTGCCACCACAACCAGACCCCTCCAGTACTTCCAGCCCCGCATGCTCCTGCCAGGCCCCACCTCGGCCCAGGACCCAGGGAGGTGGGGAAACGAGCAACCCGCCAGTGCATTACTGACAATGGTTAACAAGGTGCTGGCTGAGTCCAGGGCCCACATGCTGGGATCCCTTCTTGGGCTCTGCTCTTCGCTTGCATTAGCAAAGAAGAAACACAAAATCCACCCCGAGAGCGAGGGTGGCAGGAGGCCTGCGATCATCGAACATTTCACCCTTCCACTCCCTGGGTACGACATGCAGCCAGCTCTTGGGAGGGGTTGAGGTGTAACAGCCGCACGGTGAGGTGGCTGCCGGGCGGTGAGATGCAGCCAGCTCTTGGGAGGGGTTACGGTGTAACAGCTGCACGGTGAGGTGGCTGCCAGGCGCTGGGATGCAGCCAGCTCTGGGGAGGAGTCACTGTGTAACAGCTGCACGGTGAGGTGGCCACCAGGTGCTGAAATGCAGCCAGCTCTAGGGAGGGGTCACTGTGTAACAGCCACACAGTGAGGTGGCTGCTGGGCGGTGAGATGCAGCCAGCTCTTGGGAGGGGTTACGGTGTAACAGCTGCACGGTGAGGTGGCTGCCAGGCGCTGGGATGCAGCCAGCTCTGGGGAGAGGTCACTGTGTAACAGCTGCACAGTGAGGTGGCTGCCAGGCGCTGAAATGCAGCCAGCTCTGGGGAGAGGTCACTGTGTAACAGCTGCACGGTGAGGTGGCTGCCAGGCTCTGGGACGCAGCCAGCTCTGGGGAGGGGTCACTGTGTAACAGCCACACAGTGAGGTGGCTGCTGGGTGGTGAGATGCAGCCAGCTCTGGGGAGGGGCGCCAGGGAGCAGTGCAAGGGGAAGGCCCGTCCGGCGCTGCTGGAGGGAATGAAGGTTGCGAGACTGCCCGGTACGTCCCAGGGGACAGACGCTGCCTCCACATTGCCGGCCCCGGCTGTGATTGGCCTGTGTGGAGGGGCTGGCCTTGCTCCTTGGTGCTCCTCTGGGTGCCCACAAACCTCTTGGCTTCCCGCCCTGCTCTGGCTGCCCCCTCGCTCCCGAGCCCGGGTCCCAGAGCCCCAGTGCTGGAGAGCAGATATCAGCCCCTGGCCCAGCCCCTCCCAGCAGAGATGCAGAGCGACCTCCCAGCCAGGTGGGTTCACACGCAGCGGCCCCGGCTCTGTCCTGCCCCTGCCCCAACCCGGCAGGCACATGGCCCGGCTGGGGACGGGCTGGAGGTCTCTGGCCGTCCGAGGCCACAGGGTGCTATTTGTTTGCAGAGCCAGGCAGAGAAATGGGTGAGGGGGCTGCTGGGGCTGGCGGGCGGCAGGGCCCAGCCCCCGGACTCATGGCCAGTTCCATGGGCCATGTTCCTATGCGCATGCTTCAGGGTGCAGCCCCATCGGCAGGGACGTCCCTTCGCCAGCCCCTGAGTTTTAACCTCCTCCCTCCAAGGCCCTTGCGGGTGGGTGAGCCAGAGGGGAGACCCTGTCTCCTGCTCGTCTGTCAGGGGCCTCCGCATGGGCCCCGAGTCTCAGGGGGACCTGGGCTGGGGCAGGAATTTCCCCCAGTTCAGACAGGCAGTGAGCTTGGGGGGCGGGTTTCACCGTCCCCTGCAGCGTGTGAGGCTGGCCCCCCACCAAGCTGAGCTGGGAGCATCTTCCAAACCTTCTCTCTGCCTTGCGGGGGTCTCGGCCCCCCTCTTCCCTGCCTGGGGCCAGCGGAAGCCATGTTCCCTGTGGGCTGGGACCTGCTCCTCCTTTGGGTGGGATGGGCAGTGAGCAAAGCTGGGGGGCATCGTGGGCTGTGCTGGACGGCCGGGGATCTCGCCTGGCCTCCGGTTCTGTGGTTCCCTTCCACCGCCCCCCGTCCTCATGCCAGGAATAGAACCCAGATGTCCTGAGTCCCAGGGCTCTGTGCCCCCAAACCACCAGCCCCTGCCCCTTGGAGCCAAGCCTAGAGCTGAGCAGTCCTGAGCCCAGCCCCACGCTTTACCCCACTGGCTCCTTCACCTCCCAGAGCCAGGGAGCGAGCCCAGCAGTGCTGGCTGCCAGCCCCACACTCGCACCAGAGTGCCTGGCTCCAGCCCGGGCCCAGAGGGGGGACTCGGCCTGTGTCAGTGTCATGGAGAGAACAAGGCTACACCACACTTCGGGGGCACTGGCCTTGGGAAGCAAGGAGCACAAAGCCCTTGGCAACGCCTGTGCGGGTCAGCGCCACCAAGAGACTCGGGGTGCCCTGTCTCTGCCCTGCGATGCTCAGACCGGACTGCCCCAGGGTTGTCTGCAGCCCACAATGCGAGTGGGGCCAGGGCAGTCACCTCCGGAAACACAGACACTGGCTGCAGATTTAGCGTTCCCAGAATCCCAGGGTGGGCAGAGACCTCAGGAGTCAACAAGTCCAGCTCCTGGCCCAAGGCAGGACCAACCCAACTAAATCAACCCAGCCAGGGCTTGGTCAAGACGGGACTTAAACACCTCTAGGGAGGGAGACTCCACCCCTCCCTCGGGAACCCATCCCAGCGCTTCCCCACCCGCCATGGGAAATAGTTTTTCCTAATATCCAACCCAGACCTCCCTCCGTGCAAAGTGAGCTCATTGCTCCTTGTTCTGTCATTTGCCACCACTGAGAACAGCCTCTCTCCAGCCTCTTTGGAACCCTCCTTCTCAGGAAGTTGCAGGCTGCTCTCAAATCCCCCCTCACTCTGCTCTTCTGCAAATCCCTCAGTCTCCCCTTGAAGGTCATGCGCTCCATCCCCCTCATCATTTTCAGAGTTTCTACTGGACACAGCCCAAGTGTCCACGTCCTTTCTGTAATGGGGGGCCTAGAATTGGACACACTCCAGATGTGGCTTCACCAGAGCCAAATAAAGTGAAACAATCACTACTCTAGATCTGCTGGCAATACTCCTCTTAATGCAACCCAGTATTCCTATCCCCTTCTTGGCTACAAGGGCGCCCTGGTGACTCATCTCCAGCTTCTCATCCACTGTAACCCCCAGGTCCTTTTCTGCAGAACTGATACTTAGCCAGTCAGTCCCCAGCCTGTAACTATGTTTGGGATTCTTCCGTCCCATGTGCAGGACTCTGCACTTGTCCTTGTTGAACCTCGTCAGATTTCTCTTGGCCCAACCCTCCAATGTGTCTAGGTCACCCTGTACCCTATCCCTGCCCTCCAGTGTATCTACCTCTCCCGGCAGCTTAGTGTTATCTGTGAACTTGCTGAGGGTGCAATCCATCCCCTCCTCCAGGGCATTAATAAAGATGTTGAACAAACCGGCCCCAGGACAGACCTTGGGTGCATTTCCCTTCATACCAGCTACCAACTGGAATCAAGTCTCCCTTTTTGAATCTTACAAATTGATTGTAAACCAGAAATAAGTACAACACACTGCTCTGAGCTTGATATTTAACCAAGGCTTGAAATTTAATTGGTGTAGAACTGTTCGCTCAATATTTCAGCTGGTGCTCGATGTAAAAACACAATAGAACCAGGAATGTAATATTTTAACCAAATCTAAAAATATGTCGAGTTATTAATTGAATGTTTAATGAAATGAAGACATTTGTATACATATCAGCTTAATATTTCAGCCATCTCTAGGAAATACAGTATATCGTTACGAAGTTAGGATATTTATCTAATCCTGAAAATATTACAAAATGTGGTCATTCATTTAATATTTTAATCAAATGTGGACAAAAGTAATATTGAATTCCCAATTTCCTTTGACAATGAAAAACAGGACTGTATTGTCATTAATTATTGCAAGCATGCTAGGAATTCATATGCTATGTAGTTATGAATGTAACATTTCTAACGAAACTGGAGACCAGCTTCATATGTACTTAGTTAAGGTTTTGATCTAATCGAGGAATTAACATTAGACTATAGTAATTTAACGTGTACAGTGATGAGGACACTGGGGGAAAACCTATATTATCTGCACCAACTGTTAATGTCTAACTTATTAGTATTAAAATCTCCGAGGGATAGCCTTGTTAGTCTGTTACCGAAACAAACTTAAAAAATAACAAATTGTCCCGCAGCACCTTAGAGACTAACAAACATTGTCTAAATTGTATCAAGAGCTTTCTTGGGCACCCACAAAGGCTCATGATATTATCTTCATTTTCTCTTAGCCTCTAAGGTGCTTCAGGACCATTTGTGTTTTTTATTAGTAACAGTAGGTAAATGTTTCCACTGGACATTGCAATGAATGTAATATCAAATTCTTCGCTTATTATTTTATTCACAACTGATATTAAAATAAAATGTAATTATCTATTTGTGGGTTTTTGTTTGTTTAAATTGAAGCTAGAATGGATAGCACAGGCAGTTATTAATTCATTTTAATTAAAATGATGAATTGCTCTCTTAGGTAGCTTTTTATATTAATAGAAATTATAAGATAGTTATGAACGCCACATGCCAAACCTATCTAGGAATTTGTACAGAATGAAATGAGCAATTTTAAGTTCTGAGTCTGACACTCAATGGGAACTGGGACTCAATGTCTCATTTTAATCAGTTTGGAAAATATAGGGGGTAAGGCGGATAGGCCAAGCTATAGCTTTTCCCTCTGTGTCTGTGCAACACGTGGCACCATGAGGTTCTGGGGTGTGATGGGGGCTCCCGGAGGTCACCTCACTAATAGAAAACAAAATAATAAATAAATACTATAATTACCCACTGACTCAAACATCCATTTCCCATGTAACGATGGTTTGTAGAGTTGAATCCTACCACCCCAGTGACCCACTTCATCCTGCTGGGTTTCCCCTCCCTGGGCCGGCAGAGCCGGGAGCTCCTCTGTGCCCTGCTCTCCTTAGCCTATGCCGCCACCGTGGTGGGGAACTTCTGCATCGTGTGGGCCGTGCTGCGGGACCCCCGCCTCCAGCGCCTGCCCATGTACATCCTGCTGGGGAGCTTCTCCTGGCTGGAGATCTGCTACGTCACCGCCACCGCGCCCCGGATGCTCTGCGACCTGCTGCACCCCGGCCTCCCCATCTCCTTCCACGCCTGCTTCCTGCAGTTCTACTTCTTCTTCTCCACGGGGGCCACCGAATGTCTCTTCCTCGCGGCCATGGCCCTGGACCGGTACCTGGCCATCTGCCAGCCTCTGCGCTACCCCGTCCTCATGTCCCCTCCACTCTGCTGGACCATGGTCGCCTCCTGCTGGCTTGTTGGCTTCCTGTGGTTCATAGCGCCCATCGGCCTCATCTCCCGGCTCTCTTTCTGCAGCCCCGACACCCTGGACCATTTTGTCTGTGACCCAGGCCCGTTGCTGGCTGCCTCCTGCTCCCCAGCTCACTGGGCCGGTCAGTTCTGTGCCAACATGGCCTCCCTCATGCTCTTCACCACCATCTCCTTCATCCTGGCCTCCTACGGGCTCGTTATCAGGGCCGTGCTGAGGCTGCCCTCAGGGGCCGGGCGGCACAAGGCCTTCTCCACCTGCACCTCCCACCTGGTCATCGTGGGCCTGTACTACGGCTCCGTCATGGTGAACTACGCCATCCCCACGGCCTCCGGGACCAGCGGGAAGGTGGTGACGCTGTTCTACACGGTGGGGACCCCGCTGCTCAACCCGCTGATCTACAGCCTGAGGAACAAGGAGATGAAGGAGGCTCTGAGGAGGACCCTGCTGGGGGAGCGTTAGGGGGCTCTGCGGTGACCCCCGTCTGCCAGGACTGGCAGGGGCGACGGTGACATGGGGATGGGCCCTACTGCCATGGGGGCTCTTACACACACATGGCATTTTGTGTGAGCTGTTGTGGTCACTGTGACATGACCAGTTCCTGAGGCTCCAGCCCCTGCACAGAGGAGGTGTGTGTGTGTCCTTGCTGGGGCCAGGAGCCCAGCTCAGAGCGGGTTTGCAGGGGGCAGTGCACCAAGCCGAGTGCGTGTGCGGGGAGGCCGGCTTGCCCCCTGCCTGTTTTGTGCTGCTGTGTTTGCAGATGGTCCCTGGATCAGTGTGAGCTCCCCCCTTCCCTGCCGTCCAGCAACACCCACCCATGGGTGTGTAGGGACTGAGACGTGTGCAGCTGTGGGGGACGTTGTATTTGTGTGCTTGGACCCCCTGACTCTTCCACCACCAGGGCAGCACCAGCACCCCAGCTCCTGCCCCACGGACGCAGCCCAAAGGGGATGAGACAGTAGAGCTACTGCCCTGAGGCCGGCCGACGTGCAGGCCCCTGCTTGCTTTGAACTTGAACCCCGGTGTCCAGACACCCAACCCCACGGCTCCCACCCACTGGGTCCTACTTTGCCACATCCCCCCCAGAGCTGGGTCCCAGGGGTCTGACAGCCCCTCCCTCCCTGCTCTAACCACTCCACCCCACTGCCCCCAGAGAGCTAATGAGCGAGAGCCCCACCTGCTGCAAATTGTCCATGGACTCATTGGAGTCACTGGGCCAGGGTCCCAGCTGGTGTAAATGAGCCATGGCCCCATTGGTGTGAAGGGGCCAGGACCCCACAAGTCATATAATCTGCCCTTTGCCTCAGTTTCCCCAGGTGTAAAACAGGCACAATGAGAGGCCCCGAGTTTCCCACGTGCTGCACTGGGGCTTAGACAGGGGCCTTTGCAGGACCCTGGGAACAAATGGTTACATAGCACACCCAATCAAATCATAGCATGCATGCCAGAGCCAACCCTCCCTGAATTTCTTCGTCTCTTGTGTGAAGATGTAAATAAAATTTCCTCATTCACTTCCCGTAAGATTTTATAACCCTTTGTCATATCCCCCCTTTACACATCTCTTTTCCAAGCTGAAAAGTCCCAGGCTTGTTAATTTCTCCTCAGATGAAATCTGTTCCTTGCCCCCAATCATGCTTCTCTTCTCCCTTCTTGGTCGAATACTGATACATCTTTTCTGAAATTATTGGATGTGATATACCTTGACTTTAGCAAAGCGTTTGATATAGTCTCCCACAACGTTCTAGCCAGCAAGTTAAGGAGGTATGGACTGGAAAATGGACTAGATGGATAGAAAGCTGGCTAGATTGTCGGGCCCAACAGGTAGTGATCAACAGCTCAATGTCAGGTTGTGGGGTGGTATCAAGTGGAGATCCTCAAGGGTCAGTTTTAGCAACAGTTTGGTTCAACATGTTTATTAATGACCTGGATGAGGGGATGGATTGCACCCTCAGCAAGTTTGCGGATGACACTATGCTAAGGGGAGAGGTAGATATGCTGGAGGGCAGGGATAGGGTCCAGAGTGACTTAGACAAATTGGAGGATTGGGCCAAAAGAAATCTGATGAGGTTCAACAAAGACAAGTGCAGCATCCTGCACTTGGGAGGGAAGAATCCCAAACATTGTTACAGGCTGTGGACCGAATGGCTAAGTAGCAGTTCTGTAGAAAAGGACCCATGGATTCCAGTGGATGAGAAGCTGGACATGAATCAACAGGGACCCTTGTAGCCAAGAAGGCGAATGGCATATTAGGTTGCATTAAGGAGGAACATTTCCAGCAGAACTACAGAAGTGATTATTCCCCTTTATTCAGCTCTGGTGAGGCCACATCTGGAGTATTGTGTCCCACTATAGAAAGGATGTGGACACATTGGAGAGGGTCCAGGAGAGAGTGACCAAGATGATGAGGGGGCTGGAGCACATGACTTCTGATGAGAGACTGAGGGAGTTGGGTCTGTTTAGTCTGCAGAGAAGAGTGAGGGGGGATTTGAGAGCAGCCTTCAACTACCTGAAGGGGGGTTCCAAAGATACTGGAGAGAGGCTGTTCTCAGTGGGGGCAGATGCCAGAAGAAGGACCAATGGTCTCAAGTTGCAGTGGGGGAGGTCCAGGTTGGATATTAGGAAAAATTATTTCCCTAGGAGAGTGGGGCAGCACTGGGATGGGTTCCCTAGTGGTGTTTTCAGTCCTGTCTTGACAAAGCCCTGGCTGGGATGATTGAGTTGGGGTTGGTCCTGCCTTGGGAAGGGGGCTGGACTCAATGACTCCTGAGGTTCCTTCCAGCCCTAGGATTCTGTGATTCTATGAAATGTGGTAACCAGGTCTGCATGCAGTATTGAAAACGTGGGTGTACCAAGGCATTCTAGTTGGGCATGATGATACTATCTATCCCTTTCCTACCATTCTATTAGCTTTTTTGACTGACACTGCACATTGAGTGGATGTTTTCAGAGAACTGAAGCTTTTGTCGATCTTGGAGTCCATGATGACTCCAAGGTATCTTTCTTACAGGGCTAATACTAAACTACCATTTTGTATGTATAGTTGGGATTATGTTTTCTACTCTGCATTTCTTTGTATTTGCAAGCCTTGAATGTAAACTTTCATTTTCTTGTTCAAGTCACCTAGTTTCCTGAGATCCTTTCGTTACCCTTCACAACCGGCTTTGGATTTAACTAATTTGTGTCATTTTGAATTGTCTGCAAACTTTTCCACCTCCCTTTTTACCTCTCTTTCCAAATCATGTATTAATATGTTGACCAGCACTAGATAGATAGATAGATAGATAGATAGATAGATAGATAGATAGATAGATAGATAGATAGATAGATAGATGGGGGTTGGGGAGAGAGAGAGGGGGAGGGGGTAATAGAGAGAGAGGGGGTGGATAGATAGATAAATAGATAGACAGATATAGAGTATGGGGATGGATAGACATACAGACAGGCAGACAAACAGATAAATAGATAGATAGAGGGGATGTGTGGGGATAGATAGATAGATAGATAGATAGATAGATAGATAGATAGATAGATAGATAGATAGATAGATAGATAGATAGATAGATAGATATTATTCTAGTCAATGTAGCTCAAGCCTTTTTATCAGTTTTGTGAGAGCCTCTTTGACCTCTTTGTTTCTCAGGGAGTATACAATGGGGTTGAGTGCTGGGGTTATAACTGAGTACAGGACAGCAATTGCCTTGTCTCTGTCCAGAGAGTGGGCCGCAGAGGGGTGTATGTAGCTGTAAACAGCGGTGGAGTAGTACAGGCTGACCACTATGAGATGGGAGGAGCAGGTGGAGAAGGCTTTCTTCTTGCCTTCTCTGGAGCGGATCTTGAGGATGGTTCTCAGGATGAAGCAGTAGGATGTCAAAGTGACCACGCAGCTCCCCAGGCCGAAGACGGCATCAGACAGAAAAGTTAGGGCTTCGTTGAGGCTGGTGTCAGAGCAGGAGAGCTGTACCACAGGCAGCAGTTCACAGAAGAAATGGTTGATGATGTTCGAGCCACAGAAGGAGAGCTGGAGCACAAGGCCGGTGTGGACGGCCGAATTGGCCAGCCCAGCTGTCCACACACCAACGATTAACCCAACCCAAACCTCCTTCCTGATGATGAGGGTGTAATGCAGAGGATGGCAGACAGCAACGTAGCGGTCAAAGGCCATCGCAGCGAGGACCAGAGCTTCGCTTCCCAGCGTCCACGTGAAGAGGTAGATCTGGGCAATGCATCCTGCAAAGTCGATGGTCTTCCTCCCCTCTAGCAGGTTGTGCAGCAATTTGGGGATGGACACTGAGCTGGACAAGAGGTTGATCAAGGACAAGTTGATGAGCAAGAAATACATGGGGGTGTGAAGGTTGTGGCTGGTCATGACAGTGAGAACTATCAGGATGTTCCCAGCAAGGGAGGCCATGTAGAGAAAGATGAACACCACAAAGAGTAACATCTGGTGTTCAGGGAGGCTGGACAGACCCAGCAGGACGAACTCGGTAACAGAGGATCGGTTCTTCATTTCCAAATCTCTGCTACTCCTCACCAGTCGACAAAAGTCAGCTCACTCGGCCAGGCCTGCAGCGGATGGAACCTGGAGCAGTTCTAAGGAGTCTGGTCCATGGGCCTCCAATGAGGCTACGCCCGTGTGCCCCAGCAGGGGCTCTGACCGATGGATTCCAATCCCACGCACCACTTCATCACAGCTGGCCCAACTTGAGTTGGACTAAAGCATCTTCCCAACCAACAGGTGGATGGACTTCATAACAGCTGACCCATGGACTCTGCAGGACCTAGTGTAAACCAGAAAGTAACCACAGTGAGATGAATGTGACATCATCAGAGGGGAGATAAGAATGCGGCACATGACACCTGCATGTTTTAACAGTATACACGACACAATGAAGGCACTAGAGTGAATTTCAAGTAGCACTTTGTAGAGGAAGAAGAGCCAGAAGAGACCCAGGTGACCATGTGTCTGATCCCTTGTGTAACCCAAGAACTTCCCCCAAAATAATTTACCGGGACCAACTTTTAGGGAAAAGATAATCTTGAGTTAGAATTTACCACTGATAGAGATACTACCATGACACTTGCCAAATTGTCACTGTGCTTATTACCCTCCCAGGTTTAAAAAATACACCTTTCCTTCTGTGTTTTAAATCGATAATTTCCAGCCACTTCATTGTTGGTTAATTCATGCTTTACCCCTCCAGGGCAGTGAGCGGAAAATCAGACCCCATGTCACTGAGAAGGGAGAACAAAAATATTTCCTCTACATTGATCAAATATTGGAGCAAGTGATATAAGCTAGGATATCTCAGGGAGCCTAAGCAATTAGTCACCAAACCCCTTTGACAAGAAATCCCAGTCTGTACAAATTGACTCAGCATGTTGGCTGAGTCTTTCTGCTTTCCTGATCTATCTCTCTAGCCAGCTATTATGAATCTATAGAAGAGCTTTTATGTTTTATAAAGAAATCATAATAAAGAGCATGATTTAGCTCTACGTATTGAAAGCTGAGTTAGCTATTTAAAAATACTTCAAACAAATAATTATAAATTCCACGGTATCTACATAACACGTCCAGAAATCCCAAAGCAAATCAATATAGGTAATATGTGTCTGTAGATACAACACAATATACATATTGCGTGATGACCATGCAGAAAGAAAGAGGGAGAGCAGTGTTGAAAGAAAGAAAGAAAGAAAGAAAGAAAGAAAGAAAGAAAGAAAGAAAGAAAGAAAGAAAGAAAGAAAGAAAGAAAGAAAGAAAGAAAGAAAGAAAGAGAAAGTCAGTCAATGAAGGGTAACCCTGCCCCCAAGGGGTCAAATGAAATATGTGGAAGAACATCCATCAGTTCATCTCTATTGCACAACATGCTATAATTGGAACGAAAGCTCAGTCCTAACACTTGGCCGGCCATCCAATGAATGATGGCGCGCAATTTACCTTTCATGCACTGGGAATGTGGAAAGGGCTCAGTCTCCTTAGCTCTTCTAGTATCTCACACAGCACAAAATCGGCACAGCTGGGAGGAGCGCGCTTGTGCTCTTAGAAGGCTGCCGTCTGGAAATAAATATTTGTTGTTTCAGCCGGCCCAGCCCTTCAGACGCTCGAAGATGCCAGAGGAGCCATTACAATGGTCTTGCCTGACCCACAGAACATGGGCCGAAGAACATCTCCCCTACTGCTGGGAAGGACCCCATGCACTCCCTCAGTGAACGATCCGCACCACAGTCCTTAAATAACCCCCCATTCCTGCCGCCGGGGGAGGCACCTGATAGCTCCTTTAGACCTTCCTTATCTAAAGGAGGTGCTGCTCCTGTGTTTTAATTGCTTGTGTCAGCTTCAGTATCATGAACAGGATGCCAGAGTCCTTGGAGAGACACTGAAATAATGAGGGGAGAGAGAGAGATGGATGGATGGATGGATGGATAGAAAGAGAAACAGACAGATGACAGACACACAGACAGATAAATACATAAATAGATAAATAGAGGAGTTGTATGGGGATAGATAGATAGATAGATAGATAGATAGATAGATAGATAGATAGATAGATAGATAGATAGATAGATAGATAGATAGGTAGATAGATAGGGTATGTGGACAGACAGATATGTGGGAATAGATAGATGATAGGACATAGGTTTCAAAGAAAATAGTAGAGAAGTCTCATTTTTTACTGACGATCGGTTTTGTGCAGTAGAAAGGAGATCCCCTGAAGCATGAAGCCCAGTGAAAGAGGCCTGGACAGTAAGGAGATCAAAGTGGCCATCAGCAAAAACTTTCCTTTCCCCACACAATAGGGATTTCCCAGAGTTCTCCTGGTTCTCACCTCCATGGCTTCCTCTACACCCGGCCCCCAGGGCAAACATTTTGGCAGATCTGTGCACATCACAAGACATGCATTGATATTGTGGCACATGAACTTCAATGGCAGGGTGACATTTCGTAGTGGCAGGAACATATCTCCTGGACACTGCTGATTGATGGTAATGGGATCAGGACCCATTGACAGCAGTTGTGATCTGTTGACACTTAAAAACCAATGAAGAGTCTTGCAGCACCTTGAAGACTAACAAAACACGTAGGTGGTATCAAGAGTTTTTGTGGGCACAACCCACTTCTTCTGATGTTATTCTAGTTGGACTAAGGTACCTTGGGTCAAATGTTTCACGGAATTCAGGTTCCTAGTGGGATTTCTTGAAATCAACTAACTATGTACCCAGCACTCATTGGTTTCAATGGCCTTCGATGTCTAGAAGTTCGCGAGAAACACATTTTAGGTGCCCAAATGTGGAGGAGGAGGCCTGAGCTAAAATAGCTGTCAGGCCCTGCATGTATAAAGAAAAGTTGGCCAAAGTGAGGCTGTGAGCAGAAGTCAAGCCCTGTGATAAAACATGCTTGTAAGTTCACAGAACCTGGAAAGAGCTGGGCCATTGTGGCAGAAAGACGCCCATTCCTCAGGCAGTCCCACAAACACATCCCGGGGGATGGTACTAGAATGATGTGGTACAGTGATATTGTGAAAAAACACACTTCCCAAAGATAGCAGGGACCCCTCCTAAAGACAAGGTCAGGATGGCAGTGTGATGGAAAGAGATGGTTTCTTCAAGCCATCATGGAGAAGTTCAAGAGTAGTAACTTGCTACTTCAGAGGGGCATTGCATAGCTTGTGTAAGAAACTTGTGTAACTTGTATAAGAAAGAAGGGTCACAGAGGGTGTGTCTCTACATACACAAAGGGTTTCCCTAAGCATAATGACACCACAACTGTAGATCACACTTAAGGCCCTGATCCAAGAATTTATCTGCTTCTCTTTAAGCACATGAATGGTCTACTGAAGTCAAGGAGTTTACTCATAACCTATGGCCTTGTTGTCTATACTACTGGCAGTACATTGACCAAAATTATGCTACTCCAGTTACATGAATAACGTAACTGGAGTGGACGTAGCTTAGGTTGACTTACTGTGCTTTGTCATTGGGAGATGCTCTCTACTTGCCCTCCCTGACTCTTTTGGGGCACATGGAATATTGGAAAGTGCTGTCCCATTGATATAGCAGGTCTTAATTAGCCCCACTAAATTAACTGCTGCTTCATCAACTGCAGCAGCGCCAATAGATAGGTCAGTGTAGTCGTGGTCTCCACATGTCTTGAAGTGATCGATGGTAAATGGAGCCTTTTCAAGTTCAGAGATTCCCCCTTTGTCATTGGTACCTCTGGAAAATTCAATCTGATCTGGATCTCAATAGGGCTTGTCTGTCCTACACAGGATTTCTGTGTCAACCAAACCTGGCTCTCATTCATATCTCAACAGCCACATTAGCTTCAGGCTTTGCACACAGGGACACCAGCACATCTCTCTGGCTACTGTTGTGCAACTGAGCCAAATTAACAAAGCATTGTTGGGCTGTTCCATTGGTTTTGAAGGTGCTGTGTGAACTGATGCCTCTTGGCAATCTGGCCTGGGGACTTTGATGGAATGAAGCACATTTCCACCAGCTTGCCATCTGCCCTACTGACTGCACAGGGCTGGTGGAGAAAGAAGACAACACTCAGTGCCATCAGAAGTTGTCCTGTCTGTTGTATTAGCAAAGATGCATAGAGGAATCTATGTCTACATCAAGAGGAATGTTGTCAGCTTCATTTAAAAGTTGTATTTGTGCTGATTTAGTTTACGTCCATTTACCTTCTCCTTAGAGGCTTTGCGTGAGAGTTAGCTCTTGCCCCGATTCACAAGGGATGGAAGATCTCCCTACAGAAGGCTGCTGTATATGAAGAACAGTTGTCTTTGGTGATTCATAAGGCATTCAGGGTCTGTTCTGAAATTACAGCTTCCTTTCTGGTACTGGAAGATTGAATGAGAGGTAAGAACACTCCTCTTGCTTGCTTGCTTTCTCAACCATTCTGCTTGTAAATGGAATGTTCTGGCTTTTTTAGGATGGTATTTCAACATTTCTAAGAGTTAGGCACTAACATCTAGTGACATTAGTTGATAACGAAGTGATTATTTCCTCTCTATTCTTGTCAAAATGAAGCCAAATTTCATTTCTGTGATTCGTTGTGTTTTTTGCAGTTTTGTTAACTGTGTTTTGAAGGAATACTCATATCCACAACTGTTTTTATGAATCTTACACTATATTTTGACCAATGCAAATCTAATGTATATTTACATACATCGGTGGGATTGCTTTTAATTTAATTTCCACTGAGTCTAAACTCAATGGAGCTATAATATCATACAATGGGTGTGAAAGGAAAGATTCCCCACCTATTCTTTCAACCCTGAAAAGTTGTCAATCAAATCTGAAATGTGATGCAAAGTGTAACAATTTATTTTAAAATATTCTAATCTGAAATAAGAAAAATGACTCTGCTATGATTTCATGATAAGATTGATTTCTTTTCCCTGATAGTCTTCTCGTTATCATCATTTCTACAATTCAGTCACACCTTTGTCTTCAAAAGGGATAACCCTCATTTTCTGAAACAGGAGCAAAAGAAACATCAGCCAAAGCCATAAAGTTATAATAGGACTAAGCATGAGGGCAAAGAGAGACATATATAATACACAATAGAGGGCTTATCAAACTCTGTGCATGCTATTCCTAACAATGAAGCAACATGTTGCTAAGTGGTTTATCATAAAAAAATCAAAATCAAATTTTGTAGGTCCTAATTAACATTAGTTGCATAGCAGATCAAATGAGAGTCATTCACCAATATCATTCATTATACTGAAGTTTGACACAAGGAACCCTGAAAGGCAAATTAAGTCCATTTTAGTGCACCTTATTATATAGAAATATATTCATTATTATGCCTTGTTCATATACTTGGTATAAGTCACATACAATAACCGTCTACTATATTGAATCCAATCTTTGAGACATTCACTTATAAAGTAGAATCTTAGTTTAGATCAGATTTTTAGTTTACAAATGATAGTGAAGATTATAGTGTGAATTTATGCCGTTTATGTCAATATTCCCAATGGCTTCACACATCTCTATTTAAAAATATGAAAGGGGTTTATTTTTTCTTTCCTCCCTCAAATATTAGGATAATGTAGATTTAGTAGCTTTAAGACATATCATTGTGCTAATATATTTTAATGTCACGAAGTTTATTCATATGCTTTGTGAAATATCTAGAGTAAAACAAGATTATCTATCTATCTATCTATCTATCTATCTATCTATCTATCTATCTATCTATCTATCTATCTATCTATCCCCACACCCCCCTCTATCTATCTATCTATCTATCTATCTATCTATCTATCTATCTATCTATCTATCTGTGTTGTCTCCGTCTATCTCTCTGTCTCTCTATCTCTCTTGGTAATTGTAGATGCTTTGGTTGCCACAATGCTGTAGTTTCTGATACAATACCTGACAGTAACTCTTTTGCCAACAGAAGGCACACTCAAGAAATGGAACCCAGCAACCACACCAGAGTGACCGAATTCATCATGTTGGGCCTTTTTGACCATCCTCACCATCAGGGCCTGTTTTTTGCGCTCTTCTTGGGCATTTATATAGTTGTCCTGATGGGCAATTCTTTGATCATTGTGGCTGTGGTCCTCCACCCACCACTGCACACCCCCATGTACTTCCTCATCGCCAATTTAGCTACAGTCGACATTCTGTGCACTTCCTCGGTTCTGCCCCAAATGCTGAAAAACCTGATGCAGGAGACGCAAACTATCTCCTTTGGGGGCTGCATTGCCCAGCTCTTTTTCTTCACTTTCTCTGCCGGGACGGAACTTGTATTGCTCACTGTCATGTCATATGACCGGTACGTAGCCATCTGCCACCCCTTGCGCTATGCCCTCCTGATGAGCAAGAGAATTAGCATCAACTTAGCAGCAGGTGTCTGGATGCTGGGTGTCTTCAATTCGCTGGTGAACACCCTACTTGTGTTGCGCTTAGATTTCTGTGGGCCCAACCTGATCCAGCACTTCTTTTGTGAATTCCCAACCACGCTGGCACTTTCCTGCAGTTCCACCTACCTCAATGAAATTATGGTCTACATGGCTGACATCTGCCTGGCCATGGGGAACTTCTTGCTGACCGTCCTGTCCTACAGCTTCATCATCATCACCATCCTGAAAATCCAGAGTGCCAAAGGGAAGCAGAAAGCCTTCTCCACCTGCTCCTCCCACCTGCTCGTGGTCACCTTGTACTACTCCTCCATCTTCTACACCTACATCCAGCCGACCTCCAGTAACACTCTGGATAACAACAGGACGGCGGCTGTCATGTACACGCTGGTGACTCCCACCCTGAACCCCCTCATCTACAGTCTGCGCAATAAGCAGGTTAAAGTGGGTGTCCGGAAAATCTTTCCTTTCACACCGACACAATAATTATGCACAGGGTTCACCTGATTCTTACCTCTCTTGCTCCTTCCAAGCCAACTCAATGTGTGTGGGGGGTGTATTGTTGCAGAACTATGGACTTCAACAAACGTGAATTATATGACGGTACATTCACTTCTATGTATCTACAACATTTCACAGCAGCAGGAATGTGTATTACCGACACTGCTGTATCACACTGACCAGAGATCGGGCACTATTAACAGGAGTGGAACTGCGCTAAGTTGTGCTAGGTGGACTAATGCACATTGGAACCATATATTAAAGATATTTATGTACCTACTGAGATTCGAAATAATCACCCATGCTCTTAAAAATCATGGATTTCAATCGGCATCTGGAGTCCCGGTGCTTTTGAAAATAAAACCAGCCACCTAAATATACAAAAATAGCAGGCCCATTTTGTAGCAAGTTGCTTTGCATGCTGTCTCATCGAATCAGACTCTACAGATCTATTCCTTAATCAGTAAGCAGGGTAACAAAATAGATCTGGCCTTCTCACTTTTCTTGAACTTCCTTCAAGACATTAAAATCCCCAAACTTTCCAGTCAGAATGGTTGAGATGTGGACAGATCCTGTTCCATGTATCATTGATTCGGCTTAAAAAATAACAACAATTTAAGAGAATACAGTTTTATCTAATTATAAAGATAGGTATTCAACATTGGAATGTAGGTGGTTGGAGTCTTTTGTCTTCAAAAGACCTGTTCTGTGGACATGGACTAACCTAACCCAGTAATCTAATCCAAGTAATAAATATTGATTAAACCATAGTTTGCTGTTACAATAATATACAGGAGAATGAGGATGGATTTTTATTTTCAGTTATTGTAGCTGAGTCCTTTGATAACCACCATCACTACATATCAATTTAACCTTTTATTAAATTCCAAGAAAAAAGGCACAGACAAACAAAATCAATCAACAGAAATATTGAACACTAGAACTGGAAGGGACCTCAAGAGGTCATTGAGTTTAGTCCTCTGCCCTCATGGCAGGACCAAGCAGCATCTAGACCATCCTTGATAGATGTCTGTCTAAGGGTACGTCTACACTACAGAGTTAGTTCGAACTAACTTAGTTCGAATTAGTTAATTCGAACTAAGCTAATTCGAACTAACGCGTCTAGAACTAAAAACTAGTTCGAATTAGCGTTTTGCTAATTCGAACTAGCAAGTCCGCATTGAGTGGACCCTGAACAGGGCTTAAGGATGGCCGGAAGCAGTGCCGGCAGGGCATCAGAGGAGGACTTAGAGCGTGGAGATGCTGTCTCAGGCTAGCCGAAGGCTGCGCTTAAAGGGACCCGACCCCCACCCCAGACAGACAGTTCTCAGGGGTGCTCCGCTTGAAAACCAGTCCTGGCTTGGAGTGCCCGGAGTGCCCACACTGGGCACATCACGCCACTCAGCCATCAGACCGGCTGCACTTGCCGCAGGCTGCCATCTGGGGAGAGGGGACAATTGGGGGGCTGCAGGAGAGCTTCCACCCCCAGAAGCCCGCAGAGCCAGCCCAGTCCTCCCCATCGGGGGCTCGTACCCCATTCCTCCCTCACCTCCTTCCACTTACCCTTCCCTAGCCCCCCTTCCTGATGTACAAAATAAAGAAAACGTGTGGTCAAAAATAGAATCTCTCTTTATTGAACAAAACTGGGGGAGACTGGGAAAAGGAGGTGGGAGAGGGGAAGAGAAAGGCTGGAAGAGGGGAGGGCAACTAACATGATCAGGGGTTGGGAACAGGTCCCAGATGAAGAGAGGCTACAGAGACTGGGACTGTTCAGCTTAGAAAAGAGGAGATGGAGGGGGGACAGGATAGAGGTCTCTAAAAGCAGGGGTTGGATGGAGAGGGTGCATACAGAAAAGTTCTTCATGAGTTCCCATAAAGAAGGACTAGAGGACACCAAAGGAAAGGAATGGGTAGCAAGCTTCAAACTAGTAAGAGAAAGTTGTTCTTCCCAAAGCAAATAGTCAACCTGTGGAACTCCTTGCTGCAGGAGGCTGTGAAGGCTAGAACTAGAACAGAGTTTAAAGGGAAGTGAGATCAAGTCATGGAGGTTGGGTCCATGGAGTAGTCTTAGCCAGGGGGTAGGAGTGGTGTCCCTGCCCAAAGTTTGTGGAAGGCTGGAGAGGGATGGCACGAGACAAATGGCTTGGTCACTGTCTTCAGTCCATCCCCTCCAGGGTCCCTAGGGTTGGCCACTGTCGGCAGACAGGCTACTGGGCTAGATGGACCTTTGGTCTGACCCAGGACGGCCATTGTAAGCTCAGGGCTCAGGGTCGGGGGTCTCGGTGGACCCCCTTGATTTTCATGCACACCTTGAGCTGCACACAGGGTGGCCAGGCTGGCAGCTCTCCTGCCCTAGACGGCCTCCTGCTCTCCTGCCCTAGACGGCCACTTTCCTGTGCCTAGTACGGAGATCGTGGACGAGGTCCACGATGTCTGCACTAGCCCAGGAAGGTGCCCGCCTCTTGCGGTCCCGGGCAAGCTCCCGGAAGCCGCCAGCCTGGTCCCGGGAAGAAGGGGTGGGCTGGGGGACATCGGGTGGGTGGCTCTGTGCCGTGCCAGGTGCAGGGTCTGCTGGCTGGGTGCTGGCAGGCTTGCACCTGGCACGGGCACTGTAGCCAGCCCGTGCCCCTTTAAGCGGTCCGGGGCCGGGAGGGGGGCATAGAGTTTCCCTGGTGTTGGCCAGAGTGGCCACCAGGGAAACCTGGGGAGGGCTAGCCTCCCACTAGTTCGAATTAAGGGGCTACACACCCCTTAATTCGAACTAGTAAGTTCGAACTAGGCTTAATCCTCGTAAAATGAGGTTTTCCTAGTTCGAACTAAGCGCTCCGTTAGTTCGATTTAAATTCGAACTAGCGGAGCGCTAGTGTAGCGCCTATGAATGTTAGTTCGAACTAACGTCCGTTAGTTCGAACTAACATTGTAGTGTAGACATACCCCATGTGTGTTAGTTTCCTTATAGATACATAATGACACTGACCATCCGTAATAACACTAGTTGAGCTCTGTGGACGAAAAGCCCTCTCCTAAAGCTAGTGATTATTAATAGTCGCTTTTTGAAAGAATGATGTCCCCAATAAACATACATACAGAACGTTTCAGTAAGATTTGGTGATCTTTGCAATAAGGAAAAGGGCCATTTCTGTGCGTATCTGTTTGTTTTTCCTGCACAGCCCACATTGGAGTAATTATTCTGAATTGCTCTGGGGAAACACAGCCCCATGGCAATCTGTATATTAGGCTGGAAACTCATCTTAGCTTAACCCCTCTTACGCACTCAGCAGATGAACTGTGATTGCCGTAAGGGATGCGTACAGGATGTGGAGACTGTGGTAGAGTGGGAAACACCCCAAGTACTGTTACACAGCAGATCCATAATTTCACAAGATTTCTAAGCAGAATCTTCCTCTAGCAAGAGGGTGTTGGAGAAGAGGAGCAGCAGCCAGACCCAGCATGTGAGCATGTACGTAGCTGCCAAAACTGTTAGCTACTTAATGTGTTGAAACAACAATAAGTCCTGTGACACCTTATAGACTTAACAGATTTGTTGGAGCATAAGCTTTTGTGGGCAAAGACTCAGTTTGTCAGATGCATGTCGTGGCAATTCCAGAGGCAGGTGTAAATATACAGGCACATGAAAAGAAGGGAGTACCAATCAAGAGGAAGGCCGGAGATAAAGAGGTCAATTCAGCCAGGGAGGATGTGTCCCACTTCCAGCAGCTGATGTGGTGGCGTGAACACGGAGAGAAGAGAAACTGCTTTTGTAGCTGGCTGGCCATTCACAGTCTTTGTTCAATCCTAAATTGATTGTGTCAAATTTGCAAATGAATTGTAGCTCTGGGGTTTCTCTGTGAAGTCTTTTAATGTGCTAAGCAAGGAACTGAAGGAGATGTGCCAGTGCTAGTGAAGCCAATGAAACAAATTACCCTTCAATTCTACTATAACCCATTTGTCCCCTTACGGAGCAGTTAGCTCATTCAGGTTGCCTCTTCTTTTTTAATTTATTTTGATTACACTCAGAAAGGAACCTCTGCTTTGCCTGGCACTGCACTGAGACTGCTTTACATTTGAAAAATATTTTTTCCTATTGACAAGTTTCAATATAGATAGACAGAGAGACAGACAGACAAGGTGTGGGGATGGAGAGAGCGAGCGAATGAACGATATGGATGGATGGGTGGATAGATGGATAGGTAGACAGACAGACAGACAGATAGATGCAATGTTGCATTCTTGCAGTGCCCAATGCCTGCTATTTAAAATGAAATCAAAATATCTTAATTGCCTGTAGTGCATGTGGTATAATGGAGAGACACACAGTCTGTGTTCCAGTTGTCAAGATGCTAGTTTTCATAGACCTACTACGTGCTGAGAAGGACGAATTCTGCCAGTGTGTTTTTCACATGCCCCATGTGTGTATGAAGATGGGAATACAATCTTCAGTAACCGTTACATTTTGGAAGGAGGACCATTTGATCGGGCATGGTGAAAGGAACATTGGCTTAGATCCTCCCATTGTATAAATTATTGTAACTTCAAATACGTCAACTGCGAGATTGTAATTTACATAAATCGTAGAGCTGTCCCCTGGCTGTTTACTGTAATACCTAGCACCTCTACCAGTTCCTTTCCCAGCATAGTGTCACCCTTTAAGAATACTTTAAAGGAGAGAATTTGAAAGTCCCAAGGAAAACGTAGGTATCCAACTTCAGCTGGAGTCAGCGGAAGTCGGGCATCTAACCCTGCGTCTTTCAAAATCGCCCTCGATTTCCTTCTAGACACAGTTAAAAGCATTTTTATCAGCTATTATGATTGAATCCTGGATCTACCATTATTCGGTGTTTTCCTGATGCTGCAGCTCATAGAGTCATAACAATAGGGTTTCCATTGGAGGGGGAAAAAGTTTTTTCTAGCTTCACAGTTTCACAGAAAAAGCTGGAAAGTGTGACAGCAGTGTAATGCAAATACTCAACCCCTCTCCCCAATGCCCCCCCCCCCCTCCCGAGGGCAAGGAAACAGATCTTAAGATGTGTTAATCTAAAGAGTTTGGTAAGTCTTGGGGAGCCGACTGGTGATTGTTTCTGTTTTTGAGGTGGGTGCTGCTGTAGTTGTCACCCCTGTTTAACCCCCACTGGTTTGGAAATTAGTTTGAGAACCATTGTCTGGTTGTGGACTGGCTTGTTTGACATAGGCAAATGACTGAGATAATCCCACTTGCAGTTGCTGTAAGTGACAGTGCTTCCCAGGGAGTGGGTCTCTGCATGGGCAGTGCCCTTCTTGCCTGGCATGTTGAAGGCAGCTGGAATTTCATCATTTATTTTAATGTGACCACAAAGACCTCCTTAGATCAGGTCAGATTGTTTCTCTTCAGAAAATATTGACAAAGCAATTTAAAAAAACACTGTTTCTGTTTCTGTGGAGATTTTCCACTGAACATTTTGAATTTTCTTCCAAAACAAAATCAAATTCTGAAATATTTCTGCCAAACATTGAAATATTTTGATTAAAAACTGAGAATGCTTCTGAAATGTCATCCATGTGCCTTGTGGAAGTTGTAGTTTGATGGCCTCTTTCTCTTCGGTAGGCTGGACTCCCTGAAAGGACAGGGAGTGGTCCTGTAGCACCTTAGAGACCAACAAATATATATATAGCATCACGCACTCTTCATGGGCAACACCCACTTCCTCATATGAGCAGAGTCGTTATTTTCGAAGTTACAGATTAACATGACTACCCCTCTGAAAGGACGGAGTCACTCATGGGTCCCTCATGAGAGGTGAAGTCCAGCAGAGGTGCTGAGCTAACACTAGAATGTAGAAGCATGAGGTGCCTGAACGAAAACTCCCATGAGGCCCTGCGGCAGCCTTTCAGGATCAAAATATTTTAATTTTGGTCTCAGCTTCTGCAGAAAACTGGATTTTGACAGGATTGAGGGCTTTCAAAACCTTGAGGGGAAAAAAATTAAAGTTTTCTGCAGAGTTCAGCCACTTTGAAAGGGCACTTACATGATGTTGAAATCCTATTTGGCCCTAAAAACACATTTGGCAAACAGTGGATGGGGCTTCTATCAGTAACATGTGCCTGTATCGGTGTGGCTTCTCCCTCCCCTTCAGTGAAACCATCTATGAAGGTACAAGCAGCGTTTGTAGATAGAATAGAGAAATTTGCCAGCTCAGCTATGTCCGTCAGGGCTCACGCCTCACCGTATATCTGGTCCCTCAGGGCTGTGCTGGTTGAACTGTGCAGTATACAACAGGCCTTGAGTGCAGACTAGGCCTTGAGTGCAGGAGTAAAAGTGCCATGGTGAGCATCCTGTTGACCTCAATTGGGCCACTCACTGTTTAAGTGTAAACCAGCCCAGACTCAAACTACGAATTGAACTCAGATTTTTTTCCCCAATGAGTTAAAAAACAGTTTAATTTGAGGTGGCAGGAGAAGGGTGGAGCCCTAACTCTGCTGCTAGGAATTGTTCAGATATCGCGGTTCTCATTTCACGCTGCTTGGCTGACGGTGCAGACAAAATCCAGCCCTCAGGGACTATGCAGGGAGTATTGTTCACTGTGTGTTATGAGAAAAACAGCGAGGAGTCCTGTGGCACCATAAAGACTAACACATTTGTTTGGGTAGAAGTGTTGGTGGGCTGGAACTCCCTGCGTCAGACGAAGGGCTGCTTAGTTAGTCAACTAAAAACGCCAAGAATTTGGTTTGTGCCAAACACTAGAGAGGGCACACGAGTACTGCACCTTTTGTGAGCGGTGGTTGGGAGGAAGAATATTTAGTTTCAAAACATGGCTGTGTTTTTGAGACAAAAACTTCGACACAAATATTTTTATTTTATTTTGTACTAGCAGAAATACCCTGCTTCGCCCGGGGAAAATATAGTAAAAGGTGTGGTAAATGAACTACATAAATTACTGTAACATCACATACTTTACTGGAAATACTTTTTCTTTTATCATACTACTTTAAAAAATTAACATAGCTAGTGCTGTGCTTGCAAAACGCATTGCCTAGTGGAGAACAGATGAAGTACTTAGTTCGTAACCATAGGGAAAGGATCTCAGTTACCGTTTATGTGACACGCTTAACAGAAGAGTCAGCAAATGCCTATGATCAGGCGCTACTAAAAGCTAATTATTGGTGGACCCAATTGGGGCTCTGGGGGAGCCGGGGGACTGATTTTGAGATATAACCAATCCAGTTATTTAAGTTAGGAAATCAGTAATATCTGTTCAAAATTTCGTGTTTCCCAGGAAATGCCTATGATCAGGTGCTACTAAAAGCTAACTAGTGGCCCAATTGGGGCTCTGGGAGACCTGATTTCGAGATATAACCAATCCAGGTATTGAAGTTAGGAAATCAGTAGAATCTGTGCAAAATTTTGTGTTTCTATGATCAGGTGCTAGTAAAAGCTAATTATCAATGGGCCCAATTGGGATTCTGGGGGAACCGGGGGAACCTATTTCGAGATATAACCAATCCAGCTATTCAAGTCAGGAAATCAGTAGTATCCATTCAAAATGTGGTGTTTCTAGCTCTGACCATTTCAGAGATCTTTCTGGACAAACAAACAAACGTATGGAAATATTTATAAGATTATTTGGGCGCATCTTTTGCTTTTGTTTCAATTCGTCAGAGAGAGAAAAAATAGCCCATTTTTTCCCTGTGGAAAATGGGGTGGGGGGGCAGTGAAAAATAACCTCAGTCACCCCCAAAATCAAACATTTATTTCTCTCCACCAAAAAAACCAACAAAACTGTACTTTTAAAACTTGCAGGTTGTGTCTAGACTGTCAAGTTTTTCTGCAAAATCATCTGCTTTTGCGGAAAAAATTGCCAGCTGTCTACACTGGCCGCTTGAATTTCCTCAAAAGCACTGACGATCTCATGTAAGATTGTCAGTGCTTTTGCAGAAATACTATGCTGCTCCCATTCGGGCAAAAGTCTTTTTCTGAAAAACTTTTGCACAAAAGGGCCAGTGTAGACAGCAGAGATTTGTTTTCCACAAAAAAAGCCCCGATTGCAAAAAGTGCTTTTGCGGAAAAGCGTCCTGCCAATCTAGACGCGCTTTTCCAAAAATGCTTTTAACGGAAAAGTTTTCTGTTAAAAGCATTTCCGGAAAATCATGGCAGTGTAGACGTAGCCGCAGAGTATATCTATAAACACACACACACACCATTTTGGTCAGCTCTAATCATTGCTATCAAAAGAAAGTGTGATCCCTACTAATGACCATTTGAGTTAATGGGGACTGAGGGTATTAGGGCTAGAGAGGTGCACATAACAGATAGGGGAGCACAGCCATTAAATAAAATAAAATAAAATAGTTTAACCCTAATTGCAAATGACTTTTTCAGAATGTCTGGCACATTAGAAACATTAGGGAAAAATCATTTTGGGGTGGTGCTATGAGCTTTTTTGTTTATTTCCTGAACTGTTTAATTCTGCACATTTTTAATAAAAACAAAGGAATCATAGAACCATAGAATCCCAGAACTGGAAGGGACCTTGAGAGGTCATCGGGTCCAGTCCCCTGCCCTTACGGCAGCACCAAACACTGTCTAGACCATCCCTGACCGAGGTCTGTCTATTAGATCTATTCCTCCAACATATCGTACATACAGCGGCTTCCCCGATAGTATCAGTTGCCTTTGAAATTAGACATTCCATTTTTTTTCTGTTTCTTTGGGTTTTCGCTCCACAGATCTCTTGCCTCCGTTCATTTCCCATTGGAATTAATTGTTTACCCTGAATTCTCCTTTGGGCTGGTAATAAGACTGTTCCAATAGCTTTGTGGGTCCCCCCCCCCCTTTTGAAACATAGAATCCTAGAACACTAGGACTGGAAGGGACTTCAAGAGGTCATGGAGTCCAGTCCCCTGCCCTCATGGCAGGACCCAGCACTGTCTAACTCATCCCAGACAGGTGTCTGTCCAACCTGCTCTTAAATATCTTCAGTGATGGAGATTCCACAACCTGCCTAGGCAATTTATTCTGGTGTTTAACCACCCTGACAGGTAGGAACTTTTTCCTAATGTCCAACCTCAACCTCCCTTGGTGCAGTTTAAGTCCATTGCTTCTTGTCCTACCCTCAGAGGCCAAGGAGAACCATTTTTCTCCCTCTTCCTTGTAACACCTTATTAGGTGGTTAAAACCCCCTATTGTGTCCCCGCTCAGTCTTCTCTTTTCTAAACTAAACAAGCCCAATTCTTTCAGTCTTCCCTCATAGCTCATGTTCTCTAGACTTTTAATCATTCTTGTTGCTCTTCTCTGGACCCTCTCCAATTTCTCCACATATTTCTTGAAATGCGGTGCCCGGAACTGGATACAATACTCCAACTGAGGCCTAATCAGTGCAGAGTAGAGCGGAAGAATGACTCCTCGTGTCTTGCTCACAGCACTCCTGTTAATGCGCCCCAGAGTCATGTTTATTTGGGTTTTTTGTCGGTGGTGGGTTTTTTGCAAAAGTGTTACATGGTTGACTCAGATTTGGGGAAATGAATGTCTGGATTAGAGCTCAGACTGATGTCGAAGGTGTGTCCCATCGATTCCCAGCCATCTCGTGGGTGATGCGTGAGACCCACACATGATTCCCCACAGTGGAGTAGAGACTGAATCAGTGAGCAACTGTTTATCCGCACGTGTCCTTCCTCTGGCATTATTGTTGCTGCTGATCTATTTTGTCTAGATCTACTCTATGCCTGAGAGTGCCCATCAAATGAAGAAGTGGGTTTCACCCACCAAAACTCCTTATCCTATATATTTATTTTTGTTAGTCTCTAAGGGTACGTCTACACTAGCCCCCTAGTTCGAACTAGGGAGGCTAATGAGGATAAATCCCTTAGTTCGAATTAACAGTTAAACCTCATGAGGTTTAAACCTAATGAGGTTTAACTGTTAATTCGAACTAAGGGGTTTATCTCAGAATCGTGCTTCTCTGCCGCGTGTAGACGCGGGCAGTTATTTCGGGCTAGGCAATTTCCAAAATGGCGACCGGCCAGGAACATGCTAATCAAGTGAGGGATATTTAAATCCCACACTTCATTAGCAATTTCTGTCACCCTCATTAGCCTCCCTAGTTCAAACTAGGGCGCTAGTGTAAACGTACCCTTAGGTGCCACAGGACCACGCGTTTTTTTTTATATATTTGAGAGAGTTTGTGAGGGAGCGACTCTGTTCATCCATCTGTTTGTTCAAGAACTCCTCCTGAATGGTACAAGGTAGGCCCACTGAATCAGAAGCTTCCTCTTCTCCAAACTTAAAGCACGGTCAGAGTTTGGTTGTATCGGGACAATGGGACACGCCTGGAATCCAACTGTTTTTCAGAACATGGAAAGGGAGGGGGTGCCCACAGGGGGGCAGCACGGGTGTCAGAAATGGGGACCGGGAGAGCTATAACCCCATTGGCACAGCGGGATGGAGGTAAGCTTCCTGCACACTGCTCTGTGAAGCAAGGTCCCTACCACAGGCAGAACCAGGGAGCTGTCCTCTGGCCAGTGCAGCTCCCGATGCATCCAGCCCTGAGACGTCTGCCACCCAGGGAGTGCAGCCTTCACCACAGGGAGCCACCACTCAGGAAGTGCTGCCCTAACCAGCTCCTCCACACCTGCCCCCGCACACCAAGACCCCAGCCCTGAGCCCTTCCTCACCAGCAAATCTTCTCTTCAGCCCCTCCACACATGGCAACCCCCTGCCCTGAGTTCCTCTGTACCCCCAATCCTGAGTTCTGCACCCCCATCCTCAGTCCCCTGCCTGGATCCCTCTTCAACACCCAAAACCTGATTCCAACACCTCACCCCAACCCTGACTCCTTTACCCCATACACCCCAGCCCCGCCTCCCCCACAAATCCTGCCTCCTGCTCCTACACACAACCCCAAGCCCTGACCCCCTCCACACCCCATCCCTCTCTTCTGTACCCCCCTCCCCCACACCCTCATTCCCCTGCCCTTAAGGACCCAAGCAATGCTGGGTAACTGTTCTAGTAATTAAATATGCACGGGGCAAGGACTCTGGGTGTCCCCATCTATGTGTCCTCCACACATACCATATTCTTCCTCTGGCCCAGTGACCAGTAAAGTGGAACAGCTTCCACAGGGGAGACAGTGAAAGCACCATCCCAACACCCCATAGCCTGGCGGTTGGGGAACTTGCGGAGGAAGGAAGCCGTGCTGGAGGTCTGATCATGAGTCTTCTCTATTTCAGTTGGGTGCTCTGTGTAGAAGTGCCTACCCCACTACCTCTGGCTCTCCAGCTTTGTGAATGGAGCCAATATCTGTCCCACAATATTAGCATGTGTATAGTCAGAACTGGTCAAATGAACCATTTAGAAGTGTCCCCAGTTTATTTTATTTTCAATTAGAACAATCAGCCTAAAGTGTGAACTACTTTGGTTGACCCAAATCTGAACTTTTTCAGTTAAAAAAAAAAAAGTTTGGATCATAAAATTCCACCCAGCTCTATTCAGGACTTAAAGACCTGGTATCTCATGGGTCGGTGTGTGTCCTGTATCATTCTCAATAACTGAGCCATAAATGATAAGGCTGAGAGTTTCAAAGGCCTCTCGGTTGAGCTATTTCAAATTTTTCAGATAAAACATTTTCCTATTGAAATAAAATTAGGGATGTCAAATTATTAAAAGATTCATCATGATGAATAATTAGATTAAAATATAATCACAATTAATCAGTGTTACAATCAGACTAATAATACAATGCCATTTGTTTAAATATTTTGGATGTTTTCTACATTTTCAAATATACTGATTTTAATTACAACACAGAGTACAAAGTGCTTAGTACGTTATTATTTTTATTACAAATTTTTGCACTGAAAAGGTAAACCAAATAAATTGCATTTTTCAATTAACCTTATACAAGTAAACAATGTAAAATGTAAAATATAAATGTAAAATATAAAACAATGTACAGGCAGTCCCCGGGTTATGTACAAGATAGGGACTGTAGGTTTGTTCTTAAGTTGAATCTGTATGTAAGTCGGAACTGGCGTCCAGATTCAGCCGCTGCTGAAACTGACCGCCAGTTCTGACTTACATACAGATTCAACTTAAGAACTCCAAGCTTCCCCAAGTCAGCTGCTGCTGAAACTGATCAGCGGCTGATTCCAGGAAGCCTGGGGCAGAGCAACTCTGCCTCGGGCTTCCTGTAGTCAGCGCTGGTCAGTTTCAGCAGCGGCTGACTTGGGGACGCCTGGGGCAGAGCAGCTGGGGTGCTGCTGGGTTGCTCCAGTAGCACCGCTCCTCGGCGCTACTGGACCAACCCAGCAGCACCCCAGCTGCTCTGCCCCAGGCGTCCTGATTCAGCCACTGCTGAAACTGACCAGTAGCGGCTGAATCAGGACCTGGGGCAGAGCAGCTGGGGTGCTGCCGGGTTGGTCCAGTAGTGCCCAGAGCGGCCCTGCAGGACCAATCGGCAGCGCCCCAGCTGCTCTTCCCCAGGGTCCAAAACAAAAGCCTGGTCTGCTGGGGGGGGCACACTAGCTGCGCCCCCCCCCCAGCAGACCAGGGACATGGGGAGCAGAGCCGCAGTGGCAGCGGGGTGCCGCGCCTCTGAGGCTTTGCTCTGGCAAAGTCTCACAGGCGCGGGACCCCGCCGCGACTGCGGCTTCAGTCCCAGTGCCTGTGGTCTGCTGGGGACGGTCCCCAGCAGACCACAGGCACCGGGACTGAAGCCGCAGCAGCGGCGGGTTTCCGTGCTTCTGAGGCTTTGCTCTGGCAAAGCCTCAGAAGCGCGGGAACCTGCCCGGTGCCCTTGGTCTGCTGGAGACGGTCTCCAGCAGACCAGGGGCGCCGGAGCAGCTTAAGAACGGGGCTTTCTCGCCCCGGAGCTCGCAGGTAGCAATCCGCCATCTCGACCTCCGGGGCGAGAAAGCCCCGTTCGTAAGTGCGGATCCGACATAAGTCGGATCCGCGTAAGTTGGGGACTGCCTGTAAATCTTTATAGCCTACAAGTCCACTCAGTCCTATTTCTTGTTCGGTCAATTGCTCAGATGAGTTTGTTTACATTTGCGGGTGATAATGCTTAGCATATCTGGTATATAAATACCTGGCAATGCCAGCTACAAAAGTACCATTGAATGCCTCTTCTCACTTTCAGCTGACATGGTAAATAAGAAGCATATTGTATCATCTTAATGTCCTTTGAAGAAAAAAAAAGGTTCAGTCTGAGTAAAATTTGAGCTGTCAAAATATGTTTAAATAAAATTTGTTTTAGTTAGACACCCACACACAGAGGTTAAAATTGAAAAATGTCCAAACTTCACACAATAAATAGAGAAAATTAAAATTTCATTTTTCCATTTTAATTCAGGATTAAAACAAATGCCAAAACCACAGACTAGAGAAGTTGCAGCAACCAGACCTTCATCCTCAACAGTCTCCAGAGCTCCAGAAATGGAGAACCAAAGCGTTGTGACCACATTCATCATGGTAGGACTCTCCAGTGACACCCAACTGCAGGTCTTACTCTTCGTCCTTTTCCTCTCCATCTACATCATTGCTCTACTTGGCAATTTACTCATCATGGCTGCCGTCCTTTCCAGTTCTAAGCTGCAGAGACCCATGTACTTTTTCCTCTTCCATTTGGCCGTAGTGGACATCATCTGCACCTCCACCATCATCCCCCAAATGCTGGGGAACCTAGTGGTGGTCAGGAAATCTATCTCTTACCCAGGGTGTATGGCCCAGCTCTACTTCTTCACTTGGTGTTTGGGGGTAGAGATGGTGCTCTTCACCGTCATGGCTTACGACCGCTATGTGGCTGTTTGCCATCCTTTGCGCTACAGCATCATGATGAACAAGACCACGTGCATGGGCCTGTCTGCCCTCGTGATGGTCATTGCTGTGGTCAACGCTTTGGTGCACACGGGCCTCGTCCTGCAGCTGACCTTCTGCGGGCCCAACATTATTAACCATTTCTTCTGTGAGATCCCATCTCTGCTGGTTCTCTCCTGCACCTCAGTGCGAATAAATGAGGTCATGTTCTTCACAGCAGACATCTTCCTAGCTATGGGAGACTTCCTGCTGACCAGTGTCTCTTACTGCTTCATTGTCAGGGCCATCTTAAGGATCAAAACAACTGAAGGGAGGAGAAAAGCCTTCTCCACCTGCTCCTCCCACCTCATTGTGGTATCTCTTTATTACTCCGCTGTCATCTACACCTACATTCGCCCGGCCTCCAGTTACTCCTTCAACAAGGACAAGATCATTGCCACCTTGTACAGTCTGGTAACGCCGACTGTCAACCCTATCGTCTACACCCTTCGGAATAAAGATGTCAAGATGGCCATCAAGAAAATGCTTCCACGCCTTGGGAAATAGGTCAGGGTGGGACAAACCTTGGCAGGTTCGGTGGCAAGTCAGGAGTTTCAGTGTTGGCTTCACTATCGAAAAAGCTCATTCAGGTTGCCTCTTCTTTTTTAATTTATTTTGATTACACTCAGAAAGGAACCTCTGCTTTGCCTGGCACTGCACTGAGACTGCTTTACATTTGAAAAATATTTTTTCCTATTGACAAGTTTCAATATAGATAGACAGAGAGACAGACAGACAAGGTGTGGGGATGGAGAGAGCGAGCGAATGAACGATATGGATGGATGGGTGGATAGATGGATAGGTAGACAGACAGACAGACAGATAGATGCAATGTTGCATTCTTGCAGTGCCCAATGCCTGCTATTTAAAATGAAATCAAAATATCTTAATTGCCTGTAGTGCATGTGGTATAATGGAGAGACACACAGTCTGTGTTCCAGTTGTCAAGATGCTAGTTTTCATAGACCTACTACGTGCTGAGAAGGACGAATTCTGCCAGTGTGTTTTTCACATGCCCCATGTGTGTATGAAGATGGGAATACAATCTTCAGTAACCGTTACATTTTGGAAGGAGGACCATTTGATCGGGCATGGTGAAAGGAACATTGGCTTAGATCCTCCCATTGTATAAATTATTGTAACTTCAAATACGTCAACTGCGAGATTGTAATTTACATAAATCGTAGAGCTGTCCCCTGGCTGTTTACTGTAATACCTAGCACCTCTACCAGTTCCTTTCCCAGCATAGTGTCACCCTTTAAGAATACTTTAAAGGAGAGAATTTGAAAGTCCCAAGGAAAACGTAGGTATCCAACTTCAGCTGGAGTCAGCGGAAGTCGGGCATCTAACCCTGCGTCTTTCAAAATCGCCCTCGATTTCCTTCTAGACACAGTTAAAAGCATTTTTATCAGCTATTATGATTGAATCCTGGATCTACCATTATTCGGTGTTTTCCTGATGCTGCAGCTCATAGAGTCATAACAATAGGGTTTCCATTGGAGGGGGAAAAAGTTTTTTCTAGCTTCACAGTTTCACAGAAAAAGCTGGAAAGTGTGACAGCAGTGTAATGCAAATACTCAACCCCTCTCCCCAATGCCCCCCCCCCCCTCCCGAGGGCAAGGAAACAGATCTTAAGATGTGTTAATCTAAAGAGTTTGGTAAGTCTTGGGGAGCCGACTGGTGATTGTTTCTGTTTTTGAGGTGGGTGCTGCTGTAGTTGTCACCCCTGTTTAACCCCCACTGGTTTGGAAATTAGTTTGAGAACCATTGTCTGGTTGTGGACTGGCTTGTTTGACATAGGCAAATGACTGAGATAATCCCACTTGCAGTTGCTGTAAGTGACAGTGCTTCCCAGGGAGTGGGTCTCTGCATGGGCAGTGCCCTTCTTGCCTGGCATGTTGAAGGCAGCTGGAATTTCATCATTTATTTTAATGTGACCACAAAGACCTCCTTAGATCAGGTCAGATTGTTTCTCTTCAGAAAATATTGACAAAGCAATTTAAAAAAACACTGTTTCTGTTTCTGTGGAGATTTTCCACTGAACATTTTGAATTTTCTTCCAAAACAAAATCAAATTCTGAAATATTTCTGCCAAACATTGAAATATTTTGATTAAAAACTGAGAATGCTTCTGAAATGTCATCCATGTGCCTTGTGGAAGTTGTAGTTTGATGGCCTCTTTCTCTTCGGTAGGCTGGACTCCCTGAAAGGACAGGGAGTGGTCCTGTAGCACCTTAGAGACCAACAAATATATATATAGCATCACGCACTCTTCATGGGCAACACCCACTTCCTCATATGAGCAGAGTCGTTATTTTCGAAGTTACAGATTAACATGACTACCCCTCTGAAAGGACGGAGTCACTCATGGGTCCCTCATGAGAGGTGAAGTCCAGCAGAGGTGCTGAGCTAACACTAGAATGTAGAAGCATGAGGTGCCTGAACGAAAACTCCCATGAGGCCCTGCGGCAGCCTTTCAGGATCAAAATATTTTAATTTTGGTCTCAGCTTCTGCAGAAAACTGGATTTTGACAGGATTGAGGGCTTTCAAAACCTTGAGGGGAAAAAAATTAAAGTTTTCTGCAGAGTTCAGCCACTTTGAAAGGGCACTTACATGATGTTGAAATCCTATTTGGCCCTAAAAACACATTTGGCAAACAGTGGATGGGGCTTCTATCAGTAACATGTGCCTGTATCGGTGTGGCTTCTCCCTCCCCTTCAGTGAAACCATCTATGAAGGTACAAGCAGCGTTTGTAGATAGAATAGAGAAATTTGCCAGCTCAGCTATGTCCGTCAGGGCTCACGCCTCACCGTATATCTGGTCCCTCAGGGCTGTGCTGGTTGAACTGTGCAGTATACAACAGGCCTTGAGTGCAGACTAGGCCTTGAGTGCAGGAGTAAAAGTGCCATGGTGAGCATCCTGTTGACCTCAATTGGGCCACTCACTGTTTAAGTGTAAACCAGCCCAGACTCAAACTACGAATTGAACTCAGATTTTTTTCCCCAATGAGTTAAAAAACAGTTTAATTTGAGGTGGCAGGAGAAGGGTGGAGCCCTAACTCTGCTGCTAGGAATTGTTCAGATATCGCGGTTCTCATTTCACGCTGCTTGGCTGACGGTGCAGACAAAATCCAGCCCTCAGGGACTATGCAGGGAGTATTGTTCACTGTGTGTTATGAGAAAAACAGCGAGGAGTCCTGTGGCACCATAAAGACTAACACATTTGTTTGGGTAGAAGTGTTGGTGGGCTGGAACTCCCTGCGTCAGACGAAGGGCTGCTTAGTTAGTCAACTAAAAACGCCAAGAATTTGGTTTGTGCCAAACACTAGAGAGGGCACACGAGTACTGCACCTTTTGTGAGCGGTGGTTGGGAGGAAGAATATTTAGTTTCAAAACATGGCTGTGTTTTTGAGACAAAAACTTCGACACAAATATTTTTATTTTATTTTGTACTAGCAGAAATACCCTGCTTCGCCCGGGGAAAATATAGTAAAAGGTGTGGTAAATGAACTACATAAATTACTGTAACATCACATACTTTACTGGAAATACTTTTTCTTTTATCATACTACTTTAAAAAATTAACATAGCTAGTGCTGTGCTTGCAAAACGCATTGCCTAGTGGAGAACAGATGAAGTACTTAGTTCGTAACCATAGGGAAAGGATCTCAGTTACCGTTTATGTGACACGCTTAACAGAAGAGTCAGCAAATGCCTATGATCAGGCGCTACTAAAAGCTAATTATTGGTGGACCCAATTGGGGCTCTGGGGGAGCCGGGGGACTGATTTTGAGATATAACCAATCCAGTTATTTAAGTTAGGAAATCAGTAATATCTGTTCAAAATTTCGTGTTTCCCAGGAAATGCCTATGATCAGGTGCTACTAAAAGCTAACTAGTGGCCCAATTGGGGCTCTGGGAGACCTGATTTCGAGATATAACCAATCCAGGTATTGAAGTTAGGAAATCAGTAGAATCTGTGCAAAATTTTGTGTTTCTATGATCAGGTGCTAGTAAAAGCTAATTATCAATGGGCCCAATTGGGATTCTGGGGGAACCGGGGGAACCTATTTCGAGATATAACCAATCCAGCTATTCAAGTCAGGAAATCAGTAGTATCCATTCAAAATGTGGTGTTTCTAGCTCTGACCATTTCAGAGATCTTTCTGGACAAACAAACAAACGTATGGAAATATTTATAAGATTATTTGGGCGCATCTTTTGCTTTTGTTTCAATTCGTCAGAGAGAGAAAAAATAGCCCATTTTTTCCCTGTGGAAAATGGGGTGGGGGGGCAGTGAAAAATAACCTCAGTCACCCCCAAAATCAAACATTTATTTCTCTCCACCAAAAAAACCAACAAAACTGTACTTTTAAAACTTGCAGGTTGTGTCTAGACTGTCAAGTTTTTCTGCAAAATCATCTGCTTTTGCGGAAAAAATTGCCAGCTGTCTACACTGGCCGCTTGAATTTCCTCAAAAGCACTGACGATCTCATGTAAGATTGTCAGTGCTTTTGCAGAAATACTATGCTGCTCCCATTCGGGCAAAAGTCTTTTTCTGAAAAACTTTTGCACAAAAGGGCCAGTGTAGACAGCAGAGATTTGTTTTCCACAAAAAAAGCCCCGATTGCAAAAAGTGCTTTTGCGGAAAAGCGTCCTGCCAATCTAGACGCGCTTTTCCAAAAATGCTTTTAACGGAAAAGTTTTCTGTTAAAAGCATTTCCGGAAAATCATGGCAGTGTAGACGTAGCCGCAGAGTATATCTATAAACACACACACACACCATTTTGGTCAGCTCTAATCATTGCTATCAAAAGAAAGTGTGATCCCTACTAATGACCATTTGAGTTAATGGGGACTGAGGGTATTAGGGCTAGAGAGGTGCACATAACAGATAGGGGAGCACAGCCATTAAATAAAATAAAATAAAATAGTTTAACCCTAATTGCAAATGACTTTTTCAGAATGTCTGGCACATTAGAAACATTAGGGAAAAATCATTTTGGGGTGGTGCTATGAGCTTTTTTGTTTATTTCCTGAACTGTTTAATTCTGCACATTTTTAATAAAAACAAAGGAATCATAGAACCATAGAATCCCAGAACTGGAAGGGACCTTGAGAGGTCATCGGGTCCAGTCCCCTGCCCTTACGGCAGCACCAAACACTGTCTAGACCATCCCTGACCGAGGTCTGTCTATTAGATCTATTCCTCCAACATATCGTACATACAGCGGCTTCCCCGATAGTATCAGTTGCCTTTGAAATTAGACATTCCATTTTTTTTCTGTTTCTTTGGGTTTTCGCTCCACAGATCTCTTGCCTCCGTTCATTTCCCATTGGAATTAATTGTTTACCCTGAATTCTCCTTTGGGCTGGTAATAAGACTGTTCCAATAGCTTTGTGGGTCCCCCCCCCTTTTGAAACATAGAATCCTAGAACACTAGGACTGGAAGGGACTTCAAGAGGTCATGGAGTCCAGTCCCCTGCCCTCATGGCAGGACCCAGCACTGTCTAACTCATCCCAGACAGGTGTCTGTCCAACCTGCTCTTAAATATCTTCAGTGATGGAGATTCCACAACCTGCCTAGGCAATTTATTCTGGTGTTTAACCACCCTGACAGGTAGGAACTTTTTCCTAATGTCCAACCTCAACCTCCCTTGGTGCAGTTTAAGTCCATTGCTTCTTGTCCTACCCTCAGAGGCCAAGGAGAACCATTTTTCTCCCTCTTCCTTGTAACACCTTATTAGGTGGTTAAAACCCCCTATTGTGTCCCCGCTCAGTCTTCTCTTTTCTAAACTAAACAAGCCCAATTCTTTCAGTCTTCCCTCATAGCTCATGTTCTCTAGACTTTTAATCATTCTTGTTGCTCTTCTCTGGACCCTCTCCAATTTCTCCACATATTTCTTGAAATGCGGTGCCCGGAACTGGATACAATACTCCAACTGAGGCCTAATCAGTGCAGAGTAGAGCGGAAGAATGACTCCTCGTGTCTTGCTCACAGCACTCCTGTTAATGCGCCCCAGAGTCATGTTTATTTGGGTTTTTTGTCGGTGGTGGGTTTTTTGCAAAAGTGTTACATGGTTGACTCAGATTTGGGGAAATGAATGTCTGGATTAGAGCTCAGACTGATGTCGAAGGTGTGTCCCATCGATTCCCAGCCATCTCGTGGGTGATGCGTGAGACCCACACATGATTCCCCACAGTGGAGTAGAGACTGAATCAGTGAGCAACTGTTTATCCGCACGTGTCCTTCCTCTGGCATTATTGTTGCTGCTGATCTATTTTGTCTAGATCTACTCTATGCCTGAGAGTGCCCATCAAATGAAGAAGTGGGTTTCACCCACCAAAACTCCTTATCCTATATATTTATTTTTGTTAGTCTCTAAGGGTACGTCTACACTAGCCCCCTAGTTCGAACTAGGGAGGCTAATGAGGATAAATCCCTTAGTTCGAATTAACAGTTAAACCTCATGAGGTTTAAACCTAATGAGGTTTAACTGTTAATTCGAACTAAGGGGTTTATCTCAGAATCGTGCTTCTCTGCCGCGTGTAGACGCGGGCAGTTATTTCGGGCTAGGCAATTTCCAAAATGGCGACCGGCCAGGAACATGCTAATCAAGTGAGGGATATTTAAATCCCACACTTCATTAGCAATTTCTGTCACCCTCATTAGCCTCCCTAGTTCAAACTAGGGCGCTAGTGTAAACGTACCCTTAGGTGCCACAGGACCACGCGTTTTTTTTTATATATTTGAGAGAGTTTGTGAGGGAGCGACTCTGTTCATCCATCTGTTTGTTCAAGAACTCCTCCTGAATGGTACAAGGTAGGCCCACTGAATCAGAAGCTTCCTCTTCTCCAAACTTAAAGCACGGTCAGAGTTTGGTTGTATCGGGACAATGGGACACGCCTGGAATCCAACTGTTTTTCAGAACATGGAAAGGGAGGGGGTGCCCACAGGGGGGCAGCACGGGTGTCAGAAATGGGGACCGGGAGAGCTATAACCCCATTGGCACAGCGGGATGGAGGTAAGCTTCCTGCACACTGCTCTGTGAAGCAAGGTCCCTACCACAGGCAGAACCAGGGAGCTGTCCTCTGGCCAGTGCAGCTCCCGATGCATCCAGCCCTGAGACGTCTGCCACCCAGGGAGTGCAGCCTTCACCACAGGGAGCCACCACTCAGGAAGTGCTGCCCTAACCAGCTCCTCCACACCTGCCCCCGCACACCAAGACCCCAGCCCTGAGCCCTTCCTCACCAGCAAATCTTCTCTTCAGCCCCTCCACACATGGCAACCCCCTGCCCTGAGTTCCTCTGTACCCCCAATCCTGAGTTCTGCACCCCCATCCTCAGTCCCCTGCCTGGATCCCTCTTCAACACCCAAAACCTGATTCCAACACCTCACCCCAACCCTGACTCCTTTACCCCATACACCCCAGCCCCGCCTCCCCCACAAATCCTGCCTCCTGCTCCTACACACAACCCCAAGCCCTGACCCCCTCCACACCCCATCCCTCTCTTCTGTACCCCCCTCCCCCACACCCTCATTCCCCTGCCCTTAAGGACCCAAGCAATGCTGGGTAACTGTTCTAGTAATTAAATATGCACGGGGCAAGGACTCTGGGTGTCCCCATCTATGTGTCCTCCACACATACCATATTCTTCCTCTGGCCCAGTGACCAGTAAAGTGGAACAGCTTCCACAGGGGAGACAGTGAAAGCACCATCCCAACACCCCATAGCCTGGCGGTTGGGGAACTTGCGGAGGAAGGAAGCCGTGCTGGAGGTCTGATCATGAGTCTTCTCTATTTCAGTTGGGTGCTCTGTGTAGAAGTGCCTACCCCACTACCTCTGGCTCTCCAGCTTTGTGAATGGAGCCAATATCTGTCCCACAATATTAGCATGTGTATAGTCAGAACTGGTCAAATGAACCATTTAGAAGTGTCCCCAGTTTATTTTATTTTCAATTAGAACAATCAGCCTAAAGTGTGAACTACTTTGGTTGACCCAAATCTGAACTTTTTCAGTTAAAAAAAAAAAAGTTTGGATCATAAAATTCCACCCAGCTCTATTCAGGACTTAAAGACCTGGTATCTCATGGGTCGGTGTGTGTCCTGTATCATTCTCAATAACTGAGCCATAAATGATAAGGCTGAGAGTTTCAAAGGCCTCTCGGTTGAGCTATTTCAAATTTTTCAGATAAAACATTTTCCTATTGAAATAAAATTAGGGATGTCAAATTATTAAAAGATTCATCATGATGAATAATTAGATTAAAATATAATCACAATTAATCAGTGTTACAATCAGACTAATAATACAATGCCATTTGTTTAAATATTTTGGATGTTTTCTACATTTTCAAATATACTGATTTTAATTACAACACAGAGTACAAAGTGCTTAGTACGTTATTATTTTTATTACAAATTTTTGCACTGAAAAGGTAAACCAAATAAATTGCATTTTTCAATTAACCTTATACAAGTAAACAATGTAAAATGTAAAATATAAATGTAAAATATAAAACAATGTACAGGCAGTCCCCGGGTTATGTACAAGATAGGGACTGTAGGTTTGTTCTTAAGTTGAATCTGTATGTAAGTCGGAACTGGCGTCCAGATTCAGCCGCTGCTGAAACTGACCGCCAGTTCTGACTTACATACAGATTCAACTTAAGAACTCCAAGCTTCCCCAAGTCAGCTGCTGCTGAAACTGATCAGCGGCTGATTCCAGGAAGCCTGGGGCAGAGCAACTCTGCCTCGGGCTTCCTGTAGTCAGCGCTGGTCAGTTTCAGCAGCGGCTGACTTGGGGACGCCTGGGGCAGAGCAGCTGGGGTGCTGCTGGGTTGCTCCAGTAGCACCGCTCCTCGGCGCTACTGGACCAACCCAGCAGCACCCCAGCTGCTCTGCCCCAGGCGTCCTGATTCAGCCACTGCTGAAACTGACCAGTAGCGGCTGAATCAGGACCTGGGGCAGAGCAGCTGGGGTGCTGCCGGGTTGGTCCAGTAGTGCCCAGAGCGGCCCTGCAGGACCAATCGGCAGCGCCCCAGCTGCTCTTCCCCAGGGTCCAAAACAAAAGCCTGGTCTGCTGGGGGGGGCACACTAGCTGCGCCCCCCCCCCAGCAGACCAGGGACATGGGGAGCAGAGCCGCAGTGGCAGCGGGGTGCCGCGCCTCTGAGGCTTTGCTCTGGCAAAGTCTCACAGGCGCGGGACCCCGCCGCGACTGCGGCTTCAGTCCCAGTGCCTGTGGTCTGCTGGGGACGGTCCCCAGCAGACCACAGGCACCGGGACTGAAGCCGCAGCAGCGGCGGGTTTCCGTGCTTCTGAGGCTTTGCTCTGGCAAAGCCTCAGAAGCGCGGGAACCTGCCCGGTGCCCTTGGTCTGCTGGAGACGGTCTCCAGCAGACCAGGGGCGCCGGAGCAGCTTAAGAACGGGGCTTTCTCGCCCCGGAGCTCGCAGGTAGCAATCCGCCATCTCGACCTCCGGGGCGAGAAAGCCCCGTTCCTCAGTGCGGATCCGACATAAGTCGGATCCGCGTAAGTTGGGGACTGCCTGTAAATCTTTATAGCCTACAAGTCCACTCAGTCCTATTTCTTGTTCGGTCAATTGCTCAGATGAGTTTGTTTACATTTGCGGGTGATAATGCTTAGCATATCTGGTATATAAATACCTGGCAATGCCAGCTACAAAAGTACCATTGAATGCCTCTTCTCACTTTCAGCTGACATGGTAAATAAGAAGCATATTGTATCATCTTAATGTCCTTTGAAGAAAAAAAAAGGTTCAGTCTGAGTAAAATTTGAGCTGTCAAAATATGTTTAAATAAAATTTGTTTTAGTTAGACACCCACACACAGAGGTTAAAATTGAAAAATGTCCAAACTTCACACAATAAATAGAGAAAATTAAAATTTCATTTTTCCATTTTAATTCAGGATTAAAACAAATGCCAAAACCACAGACTAGAGAAGTTGCAGCAACCAGACCTTCATCCTCAACAGTCTCCAGAGCTCCAGAAATGGAGAACCAAAGCGTTGTGACCACATTCATCATGGTAGGACTCTCCAGTGACACCCAACTGCAGGTCTTACTCTTCGTCCTTTTCCTCTCCATCTACATCATTGCTCTACTTGGCAATTTACTCATCATGGCTGCCGTCCTTTCCAGTTCTAAGCTGCAGAGACCCATGTACTTTTTCCTCTTCCATTTGGCCGTAGTGGACATCATCTGCACCTCCACCATCATCCCCCAAATGCTGGGGAACCTAGTGGTGGTCAGGAAATCTATCTCTTACCCAGGGTGTATGGCCCAGCTCTACTTCTTCACTTGGTGTTTGGGGGTAGAGATGGTGCTCTTCACCGTCATGGCTTACGACCGCTATGTGGCTGTTTGCCATCCTTTGCGCTACAGCATCATGATGAACAAGACCACGTGCATGGGCCTGTCTGCCCTCGTGATGGTCATTGCTGTGGTCAACGCTTTGGTGCACACGGGCCTCGTCCTGCAGCTGACCTTCTGCGGGCCCAACATTATTAACCATTTCTTCTGTGAGATCCCATCTCTGCTGGTTCTCTCCTGCACCTCAGTGCGAATAAATGAGGTCATGTTCTTCACAGCAGACATCTTCCTAGCTATGGGAGACTTCCTGCTGACCAGTGTCTCTTACTGCTTCATTGTCAGGGCCATCTTAAGGATCAAAACAACTGAAGGGAGGAGAAAAGCCTTCTCCACCTGCTCCTCCCACCTCATTGTGGTATCTCTTTATTACTCCGCTGTCATCTACACCTACATTCGCCCGGCCTCCAGTTACTCCTTCAACAAGGACAAGATCATTGCCACCTTGTACAGTCTGGTAACGCCGACTGTCAACCCTATCGTCTACACCCTTCGGAATAAAGATGTCAAGATGGCCATCAAGAAAATGCTTCCACGCCTTGGGAAATAGGTCAGGGTGGGACAAACCTTGGCAGGTTCGGTGGCAAGTCAGGAGTTTCAGTGTTGGCTTCACTATCGAAAAAGGACTCAGAAGAAACTCATGTAGGTTTCAAGCGGGACTTTCTAACTGGTCAAATGCTGATTTCCTAAATGGCTGAAACTTTTGGAACTAATTGAAACTCTGTTTCAGATGAAAGAAAGAAAGAAAGAAAGAAAGAAAGAAAGAAAGAAAGAAAGAAAGAAAGAAAGAAAGAAAGAAAGAAAGAAAGAAAGAAAGAAAGAAAGAAAGAAAGAAAGAAAGAAAGAAAGAAAGAAAGAAAGGGTATGTCTAGACTACACCCCTCTGTCGACAGAGAGATGAAGATTAGGCACGTCAAAATTGCTAATCAATAGGGGATTTAAATATCCCGTGCTTCATTAGCATAAACATGTCTGCCGCTTTTTTGGCATTTTTTGAGGTATACAGCATCTGTCAATAAAGGGTTTATGGTCAACAGATCCACTTCTAGACTGCCGTTTTGTGTCAACAAAACTCCACATGGAAAAAAAAGCGGTGGCCATGTTTATGCTAATGAAGCGCAGGATATTAAAATCCCTGCTTCATTAGCAATTTCGACGTGCCTAATCTTCATCTCTCTGTTGACAGAGAGGTGTAGTCTAGACATAGCCAAAGTTACCAGACTTGTGATATACAAGCTTTGAAATATAACCTATTGTTTCATAGCATTATAGTTTTCATTCTTCATCTCTAAATTTTCCCAGCTGTGAAATAGGGGAAAGAACACCTGTCTACATCTCGGAAGCATTATCATTTCATTTCTCCATCTGAGGACTGTCTCCAGTGGTGATTCCACTGCATGAAGCTGGGCTCCAGAAAAAAGGCACATTTCCATCCTGCAGGACATTTTCGGTTTGCAACTAGGCCATACAGGGATGTTGTGATTGGATGGTTTAAGCAGATGTTTGTTTGAGCATCAAACATATGATGTAGGGGGGTGAAGGCTGGTGGCAGGCTGTACAGTGACTGACACGAACACGGTTCATGATCACCAGCTCAACGAATGCGTATTCTTCTGATTCCCCAGCCAGCTCGCTCCACGCACACAACGATGGTTAGAGAGGAACATTGTGGACACTCCAATATGAGAATGCTCTTTATCCCCTCTAGTGGCTGAATGAAATTTACAAGTCTACTGCTCAGTGCCTGTGACCCATCCTGCAACTCAGCCAAGGGGGGGGAAAGGTTTTTGATCCAGGTTTTGGTCTCTCATCACACAAATGCAGAGGAGAAATGAAGGCTGGAGGTCCCAATGTTGGGAGGGATTATGAGGACATAGAGGATTGCAACTGAACCTGGTCTTTGTTGTTGCTATAGTGATCTACGGATCATTACATGATATAACAATGGAGCGCACGGGTTGGGTGTGTCTTTGCTTACAACAGGACGGGGTTCAGCACAACGCCATGGGTCACATGTCCATCTCTCTCTCCATCGTACATATACAATCCTAAGTACTGCTATCTCTGTCTCTCAGCCCTGGTCTATAGTAAGGAGTTATTTTGAAATAATCCTCCTTAGGTCGAATTTATATGGGGAGAGTCCACACAACCAAGCCCATTATTTCGTATAACGGGATGGTAATTTTGAAATCTGTCCTCCTGCTTTCCTCGCAGAATAATGGTGATTTCAAAATAGTTATTTCAAGATGTTTGGACACTCCGGTGCTGCTATTTTGAAATAACAAGAGTAATTCAAAGTAATTACTCCCCAGTACTTCTTCTGGCTCTAATTTGAGGTAGCGTATCCCCCTTAATGGAGGCTGCCTCAGACTAATTTGGAGGCTCCCCTGTAGTGGGGACATGCTATCTCTGGAGTTGTTACATTGATTTTAGTTATTTCAAAATAGTTTCCTAGTGGGGACATGACCTCATAATCTATAACCTATCTATGTGCTCACCTCACCTGTAGGCTTGGGAAATGCAGTTATCGTATGGGCAGGGAACTAAGGCACAGAGGTCCGGTCTACACTAGACCAGGAAGGTATGCAACTCTAGCTACACAAAATGTGTAGCTGAAGTTGGCTTACTTTAGCCAACCCTTGGTGGAGTCCTCACAGCAGGAGGATGATGGGAGCAAACACTCCTTTTGGCTTCCCTTCTTCCTCACAAAAGGAGGAGCACCAGATGCCGACAGGGGCTGCCCTCAGCATTTGATTTAGCGGGTATCCACTAGACCCACTAAATCAAATGCCAGAAGATTGAACTCTGGAGCATCGAGAGTCCAGTAAATATAGATCTGCTCAGAGTATCTGTACTCCAACCAAGTATCTGTACTCCAACAAAGTTACTTTGGGTGACACCCACTGTTAACACTTCAGGTACAACAATGGAAAAGCCAGAGAGGGCTGATGGACCATCAGTGAGAACAATGGACTGTGAAAAGACTGGGCCTTCCTATGAACCCCCCATTTTACTAATGACTCCTGAATGCGGGTGTAACCCAAAAACCTGCTGGGTGTGTGGTACTCTCTAGCGGCAGCAAGACAACTTATAGAGAGGATAATAATTAGTCTGTTCTACAGCCTTAGCTGAGAGCCAGCAGGATTTTAGCTCAAGCTGTAACGGCTCATGCACTAAGCTCCAGAGTTCCCTGTTCAGTTCCGCCTGTCGGAGTTACACTGTGATGCAGCAGTCAGGTGATCTGGTCCTCTCAAACTGGCCCTCATCTTTGATCTGAGGAAGTGGGTCTGGCCCACGAAAGCTCATCATCTAATAAACCATCTTGTTAGTCTTTAAAGTGCTACATTGTCCTGCATTTTGCTTCTGGCCCTCATCTTGGACTGATGGACTTCTCCTGGCGGGTGGGAATCAAACAAAGGGTTCCTGCCTGATGGACATCCTATCAAAGGCAGAGGAAGGAAACAATCACTCAAGGCCTTCAGTTTGTGTCTCCTCCGGTTCCCCACCCAAAGGGGAAACAAAAGGACTCAGAGCAGAGGAGGGAGAACTGCTGGACCCAGGCTAGAAAGACACCTCTGGATTCTGAAGGACTCTATCTGAAACAATAGCTAGAGGGAGAAACTATTATTTGTTACCAATGTCTGTGTATTTTTTCTTAGTTGCCTGCTTCGCTCTTTTTGGTATTTAATAACTTGTTTCTGGTTTATACTATAACCCGGTTTATATAATTTCTAACTGGGGGAGGAGGACGTTGTGCCAACCTTCCTCCACATTGAGGGAGGAGGCAAATTTCACATACTGTTGGTCATACTCCAAGGGATGTGGGCAGCTGGGGTTCCTTGACCCGAGCCTAACCAGAACAGATCTGAGTGTCTGTAGCCTTCTACCGCTGGGTGTGACCCTGCCTGGGAGCTTGGGAGCTTGGCCAAGCAAGGCCAGGTAAAGGAGGCCCAGGCTGGCAGATACGCTGACTCAATGGTATCTTAGTTGCACCCCAAAGGGGTCCTAAGCCACCATTAACCCCCTTTCCTCCCTGTGCTACTCAGGAGCAGGCCACACACACTGTGTGATGTTGCCCAGAAATAAAATCCCGAGAATCCCAGTGGTGACTTTGATTAGCTGGGAATCCTCTACTCATCCGTCTGCTGCCCCTTTACTCCTCATACAATGTAAAAATGATGGTAGCTCCACGTGGTGGCCCCTGTACTCACTCTGGAATGTGGGGCCCCTCAAGGAATAACCCATTCTAATAATGACCCATGGCATGGGTCGCACTCAGAAATGCCAGGGACCAATAACATATGCACTGATGTTGGGTGAACACATCTTCACTCAACAACTGAAGGAAACAGTGTAAGAGATTGTGATTAATTGTCACTACTCATTTAAAAGCAGAGTGGGAAATTAAATAAAATCAATAACAAATAAAAATAAAATAACAGCCAATAACAAATGCAGGTGACAGCCAATGGCTTTTGAACTCTGCCATAGATTCTCATGACTATGCAGCACTTTAGAACAGATGAGGGAGGTGAGGTTAGTGTCTATAAGATAATGGTATTAGAGGTGATAATTGGGGAAGCTATATCTAATATTATCTCATAGGCACTAACCTCCCCTACTCATCCCCCCTCTGTTCTAAAATCTGATTTGTCTATTTTATATGTATTCACTTTTTTGATTGTATCCCTTTGGTATATATGGTTGTGCCAATTTTCTTCCACTATTTGATCTGAGGAAGTGGTCTAGCCCACGAAAGCTCATCACCTAATAAACCATCTTGTTAGTCTTTAAAGTGCTGCATAGTCCTGCCTTTTGTTTCAGCAAGACCAGACTAACATGGCTACATCTCTATTACTATAGATTCTCATGGTATTCACCTGGCCACCCTGTCCCCCACCCTGGCCTGTGCACCCCTCTGGATTGCAGTGTTCCAGACACTGGATTCAAGATCTAAGGGGGGGACTGACACAGCACTGGGCAGGTTCTGGGTATCAGTCCAGCCAAGGCAACCAGCTGCACAGTCTTCCAAGGTTGGAACTGCCCCCCGAATGTCCCCACAGCTGGGTCCTGGCTCTAGGGGAAGATCTCTCAGCCTCTTCTCAGACACAGTCTCTGCATATGCACTTGGAGAGGGACTCTGGCAGGTACTAGAGCAGGTATTTGTGAGTGTGGTGAGAGATGTGTGTATACTGGGAGGGATTTTTGGAGGATTGTAGAGGGGATATTTGGGGATGTGCAGAGGGGGTGTTTTCTATTAAATGTATCTGGGGAGGATGGAGGGGATATTTTAGAGTCAGGGAGGGGTGTGTACTCGGAGCAGTATCCTGGTATTTAGGGGAGCGAGGAGATGTGAGTGTGTGTATTGGGGCTGGAGGGACTACTTGGGGATGGGGAGGGGTGTGTGTACTGTGAGGTGTATCTGAGGGTTGCAAGAGTGGGGGAGGGGGATTTGGGAGGTGATGGAGTGGGTTTATATAGACAATGCTAGAAGGGGTCCTTGGAGTGGGGGATGGGATGTCTGTGCCGGGTGGGATACCTGGAGATGCTGGAGAGGTGTTTGGGGGTGGGGTGGGGGGGTCAGTGTGCACTGGGAGTGGTATCTGGGGGCTGTTGGAAGGGCATTGGCTTTGGAGAGGGATATGTGCATACTGGGAGGGGTAAACGGGGGAGGAGGAGGGGATGTTTCCCAATGCACTGCCATCCCAAAGTCAGAACCCCTACACCCCCCAGCTCTTTAGAGTGGGAGATAAAACTGGGGAGTTCTCAGCGCCTGTTTTCTTTGGCTCCAGAACAGAAATTAGAACTCAGGAGTCCTGCTCCCAGCTTCCCCTGCAACCCTCCTTCCAGAGCCAGTTCGAACCCAGAAACCCTGGATGCCACCTGCCTCCTCCACTAGTCAACTAACCTTCACCCTTTGCAGACCCAGAGCGTGTACCTGGAAATCCTGACTCTCAACCCACTAGACTCCCCACTCAGGACTGGAAATATCACCCGAGAGTCCCGAAGGAGCTCTGATGTACAATAGCAGAGCTGCGAGCAGATGACTGTGTTCTTCAAAAGCCACAGGGGTGGACACACTGGTAGCTCTAATGTCAGCGCCAGACAGACTGGGTGGAAGTATAGCACAGAAGAGGATAACCAGACATGGGCATACATGATTTATTGGGGAAAAGTCGGCACAGCTTTTGTAAAGGGAAATCTTGCCCCAGAAATCTATACAAATTCTTTGAGGGTATGTCTACACTACCCTCCTAGTTCGAACTAGGAGGGTAATGTACGCATACCGCACTTGCTAATGAAGCCCGGGATTTGAATTTCCCGGGCTTCATTAGCATAAGCGGGGAGCCGCCATTTTTAAATCCCCGCTGCTTCGAACCCCGTGTAGCGCGGCTACACGGGGCTCGAACTAGGTAGTTCAGACTAGGGTGCCTATTCCGAACTACCGGTACTCCTCGTTTCACGAGGAGTAACGGTAGTTCGGAATAGGACCCTAGTCCGAACTACCTAGTTCGAGCCCCGTGTAGCCGCGCTACACGGGGTTCGAAGCAGCGGGGATTTAAAAATGGCGGCTCCCCGCTTATGCTAATGAAGCCCGGGAAATTCAAATCCCGGGCTTCATTAGCAAGTGCGGTATGCATACATTACCCCGCTAGTTCGAACTAGCGGGGTAGTGTAGACATACCCTGAGAGTGTCAACAAGGGTACATCTAGACTACAGGCTTTTGTCAACAGAAGTTTTGTCAACAAATACTGTTGACAAAGCTTCTGTCAACAAAGAGCGTTTAGACTACAACCAGTTCTGTCGACAAAGCAAGCCACTTTGTCAACATGAGAGTGTAGACACAAAGGACAGTGTAGATGCAATAAGACCTTCTGTCCACAGAACTGTCGACAAAAGGCGTTATTCCTCGTAGAATGAGGTTTACAGCCATTGACAAAACTGCTGAGTTCTGTCAACGTTATGTCGACAGAACATGGCGGCAATGTAGACACAAGTCTAGTTTTGTCGACAAAACCCTGTAGTCTAGACACATCCCAACAGTCTGAACAAGGCTGATTCTGTGGATACAATCTACTACAGAGTTCACAAGCCCTAGACAAGGACCCCAAAGGGGAAACACTTGCCCGGTGCTCTGCTAGATAGTTTTCTTCTTCCAGCTTTTGAGAGGTGGTCGGACCCAGTGGGTTAGAGAAGGGAGACATAAGTTGCCAGCACAACTGGGATCTACTTCTAGCTCTTGGAGGGAAGTGAAGTCTAGTGGGTCAAAGCAGGGGCCAGGGAGGATGAGAAGGCAGAATTTCTGGGTGGTGCCCATTGCCCTAGGAAGGAGTAAGAAAGTGGGATCCAGGGAGTTAGCACACGGTGTGAGAGTCTGGACTCCTGAGTCAAAGCTTAAGGCCAAAGGGGACCAAGTCAGATCATCTGGCCTGACCTGTAAGACACAGGCCACCAACCTGACCCATTCACTGAAAGAAGACCAAAGTGGGACCACGACCCCCATAGGGGCAGGGAAATAATTATATGAAATTGATCCAGATAATCCTGACAAGTGAGATATTTATAATGCGGGGAGTGGGGTGGCAACTTCTCCCAAGTCATGGCCAATCAGACCAGCATGGTGGGTGGAATTAGTTCCTTACCCCATGCATGGCGACCAGCTGGGCCTGAGGCTTGGTCTACACTAGAGCGGAAAGTCGACTTAAGATACGCAATCACATAGCTGGAGTTGACATATCTTAAATTGCCATCCACACAGCAAGAAGTTGATGGCTTCCCTTACTACTCCTGAGGAGCAGGATTTCACTAGACCCGCTAAACCGAATCCCCGAAGATGGAGCGCAGCGGTGTTGATATTCTGCGTAATGTAGACGTGACTTGAGAGTGTAAGTAGGAACCAGCCAGCCAAAGATCTGAGCCAGAGTGCGGGGTGTCACCTCAGAGCCCTGGCCCACCTCATCACATGTCCCATCTCCAGCAGTGATCGCTTCTGATTTTGCAGAGGAAAAACTCAACAATCCAAGCAACCTCTTCTACAGAACAAAAATAGATCATATTTCTCCCCTAAACCTAATTGTTTTCCCCAATAACAGCATTTGGGGGGGTGGTTCCAGAGAGTTAGAGACCTTCTCATTTCTAGCATTGCTACGGAAGAGGGATAAGGTCTTGTGAGCTGGATGCAGGGCAATTGGTTCTATTCAGGCTGTAGGAGAAGAGTGTGGCCCATTCCATACAAACATGATATTGCCGCGATTTGGGTCCCAGCTCTCACTCCCAAGACATCGTTAGGTTGCTCCTAATTGACGACAGAGAAAAGGAGAATGGGAAGTTGTCCCCTGGATCAGATCTCTAGGGAACAATAATGAAACTCAGCTGCACAATACGGGTGGAGATCGGACTCAGCCTTTGTGTGCACACATTGGGTTTTATTATCCTATCCTCTGCAAACACGGACATGGAGCAGTGCTCATGGCCTCCAGCAGGGGCTCATGAGCCCATGCAACTTTGGCCCCTCAACTCCACCGTGGCCGAAGCATCAGTAAATGATCATATCACAGATCACGCAAAATGCCGTGTGTGCTCCCCCTGCAGCCAGAACCACCTGGAGCAGTAGGGCCCAAACCCATGGCCCCTTCTTCCCCATCAGTCCCAACCTATGGGGGTCCCTTCAGAGCCTACTATGGCCCCCCCAGCAGGGTCCTCCTCAGAGCCCCTTTCATCTCTTTGTTCCTCAGGCTGTAGATCAGCGGGTTGAGCAGCGGGGTCCCCACTGCATAGAACAGCGTCACCACCTTCCCGCTGGTCCCAGAGGCTGTCGGGATGGAGTAATTGACCATGACGGAGCCAAAGAACAGGCTCACGATGGCCAGGTGGGAGGTGCAGGTGGAAAAGGCCTTGTGCCGCCCAGCCCCTGCAGGCAGCCTTAGTACTGCTGTGATGATGAGCCCGTAGGAGGCCAGGATGAAGGAGACAGTGCTGAAGATCATAAGGGAGCTTGCAGTGGAGCAGATCTGACCAGCCCAGTGAGCTGGGGAGCAGGAGGCAGCCAGCAATGGGGCCGGGTCACAGACAAAATGGTCCAGGGTGTAGGGGCTGCAGAAGGAGAGCCGGGAGATGAGGACAATGGGCGCTATGAACCACAGGAAGCCAAAGAACCAGCAGGAGGCGACCAAGGTCCAGCAGAGCTGGGGGGACATGAGGACGGGGTAGCGCAGAGGCTGGCAGATGGCCAGGTACCGGTCCAGAGCCATGGCTGCGAGTAAGAAACACTCGGTGGTTCCCAGGGAGAAGAAGAAGTAGAACTGCAGGAAGCAGGCGTGGAAGGAGATGGGGAGACCAGGGGACAGCAGGTCGCAGAGCATTTGTGGTGCAGTGGATGTGACGTAGCAGATCTCCAGCCAGGAGAAGTTCCCCAGCAGGATGTACATGGGCAGACGCTGGAGGCGGGGGTCCCGCAGCACGGCCCACATGATGCAGAAGTTCCCCACCATTGTGGCAGCATACGCCAAGGAGAGCAGAGCAAAGAGGAGCTCCCGGCTCTGCCGGCCCAGGGAGGGGAAACCCAGCAGCAGGAACTGGGTCACTGTGGCGGTGCTGTTGGCCGGATGCATCAAAGGACCCTGGAGGTGATAGAAATGAGACAGAGACAGTCACCGGACGTCAAAATCTCTGACCCACCCCCACCCCCACCCCCACCGCCCTGTATCACATCTCACACTCACGCTGGGTTTCTTTCCCTTTAGGAAACGTTTAGGCTATTCGACCAGCTGCTCTTCCTGGGCAATGCTCACTTGCTCTTCCTTCCATGGTGGGGTCAGCTTCTCTGGGCCCGGCCAGGATCCCAAACCCCATCGGAGCCACTCAGCATCATGGGGGGTTCTCAGAGAAACTGCATCACAGTCCCTCCCTGGACATCAAGGCTGAAATTAAATGGCCTAGGTTGAGCAGCACATTTAGGCACCTAAATCCATTTGACGGTCTGATATTAAATTTGTATTGCGAGTGGGATTAGGCTCCCAAACCACTGACTACCCTTTTGCAAATGGGATTAGGCTCCTAACCCTTCCCCCCATCGCTCTACTGGGCTCAAGAAGACATTCTACAGTTCGATAGATAGTGATTATCCCTAAGGTCCCCTCAGAAGGACAATCAAGATTTAATACAAAAAAAAAATTAATTTCCTATGGCATCTATTCCTCCCTTAAATTCACACACACACATAATGCAAAAAATAAATTATATTTATTACCAATTGTACACAAAATAGTAAGTTGAGATTTAGATATTTTATTCTTTGCTACCACTAATGAAAATATTTAGTTACTAAGGTGCAGGTGACCAAAGCTCACAGGTAAGTGAAGAACACGGAGGCCTGGGAGATGAGTTGGGAATGGGAGGGATCATGGGCTACAAGAGTGGAGAAAAAGGAGGGACAAGGCAGAACTGGGAGGCAAGGACAAAGACGTAGCTTAGATGCCTATGTACAAATGCAAGAAGCCTATGTAATAAGCAGCAAGAACTAGAAATGCTAATAAATAAACACAACGACGACATTGTTGGTATCACAGAGGCTTGGTGGGATAATACACGCATTTGGAATATTGGCATAGAAGGGTGCAGCTTGTTCAGGAAGGATAGGTGGGGCCAAAAGCGAGGAGGTGGTGCCTTATACATTCAAAATGTACACACTTGGACTGAGGTGGAGATGGATGTGGGGAGCAGATGTGTTGAAAGTCTCTGGGTTAGGTAAAAATAAGGGTGATGTCATGCTAGGGGTCTATTACAGGCCACCTACCCAGGTAGAAGAGGCGCATGAGGCTTTTTTTAAACAACTAACAAAATCATCCAAAGTGCAGGATTTGGTGGTGATGGGGGATTTCAACTATCCAGACATTGTTGGGAAGCTAACACAGTGGGGCACAGACCATCCAATAAGTTCTTGGACTGTATTGGAGACAATTCTTTATTTCAGAAGGTTGAAAAAGCTACTGGGGGAGAAGCTGTTCTAGATTTGATTTTAACGAATGGGGTGGAGCTGGTTGAAAATTTGAAAGTGGAAGGCAGCTTGGGTGAAAATGGTCATGAATTCATAGAGTTCATGACTCTAAGGAATGGTAGAAGAGAGAACAGAAAAACAGAGACAATGGATTTCAGGAGGCAATTTTCGTAAACTCAGAGAGCTGATTAGCAAGGTCTCATGGAAAGCAGAACTAAGGGGGAAAACAACTGAAGAGAGTTGGCAGTTTTTCATGAGGCATTAGTAAGGGCCCAAAAGCAAACTATTTCACCACAAATTGGGGTAGATGGACTTTCAGACTGGCCCAGTGAGTTCTAACACTGAGAGCAATATGTTGCACTTTCTTGGGCATGTTTTCCTGTAACCCATTTCTGATCGGTTTCTCCTCTTTGCTACCTGGAACTGGGGTTTCACTGAGCCCTCCCACCCACCAGTCTGGGATCACTCGCACATCAGGCACCTCTGGCAAGCTGCAGGCTCACTCCTGCTCCTACGCTTTCTCAAGCATCCACACAGCTTTGGATACACGCAGTTGTTGTTACACGCATACTCTATGATGAGCCTCTGGATGAAATGATAGGGAAGCTACTATAATGATAACTATCAGCCTATGACACCAGAGCTGTAGAACCCTAGTGAGGCTACCCCTAACACGGCTACCCCTCTGATACAGACAAGTCTGTTAACGATAAAGAATCTGAGCAGATTACCAGAAAGCAAACAAAAATCCTCACAAACTCAGCATAACGGGCTGCTCTGAGTCCATAGAAATGAGCAGATTCTCACCATGCCCAGTGATACGAGGCATCTGGCAGATTCTCAAGGCACAAGTTGCATTTGCTTTGTCACTTGGGTTTTTCAGGCTTCTGTACCCTGGGTACCTTTCACCTGGGGCCAGCACTTTCCCCAGGTCCGTCCTTGCTCTTCAGATCTTTCCAGGAGTCCTCTTGTGCAGGGAGTAAAGAACTGCTGGTTTCACTTCCTGCCTTCTATAGCTTCAGAAAAGGGTGGGAATCCTTTGTTTCAAAGTCTGTTCCCAAGACTAGGCTTTGGAAAAACACAAACAGGCCCCTGTAGAACCACCCATTAATTACAGGCTCCCTGGAGCATTCTGACGAAGGCTTACTAAGTGGGAGTTCATCTTTTTGCCTAACAACTCATTACCATTAAAAGACCCTTCCCAATGGACTGTCTAGCACCTTCCCAAGTGGGAGGTACCCAGGTGTAAGGACATTGGAAATAAAGACGCTTAGTCCATATGCATAAATTCAGATAAAAAATAATGCACGAATACAAAGAGGCTAATCATATTTAGCACATCATAACTTTTCCAGTGACACCTTGAATGACCTGTCTTGCAAAATTATCCATGCTTTAGTCCTACCACAGTAAAATATTCAATATTGGGGTTTAGTGTCACAGATTCTACTTTCTTCCATGTTCCTTCTGGATCGATCAAGAATCCCATTCTTTCTGACATGATGCCTGAATAGGCATGTTTCCTTTCTAAATTCATGTATTTTATATTACCAGTGGCACTCTAACCTCATCCCTTCCTTCAGATCTCATGGATAAGATTGGAAAATGTAGTTCAAAGACAGTCCCTACTGCTATTGGCAGACTTCAATTATCTCTGGAAACTGAGATTCGGTTCATGTCTGGATGCCACAGAACTTGCAAATGTTGTTGTTAATCCCTTCAAAAAATATCACTCTCTCCCCTGGCTGGTAAATCCTCCTTCCTATGAAATAATGTAATCACCCTTCTTATTTCTACTGGTGGGAATTTGAAATGATTGCAGAGAGGAAAGTGAATATTTATTTTTATAGAAACAAAAAACAATGGTACCACTTGTAACCATCATTGGTAATGAATTGTTACCAATCCCAAATGGGAAGTCCTGGAAAATAATAGATTCCAAAGGGAAATAATGGAGACCAGAGAACTGTTGACCCAAAAGATAAAACAAAAAGGAAAGGGAATGTCTCGTTCAAAGGAAATTAGTGCAGGGAGAACTTCTGATTTCAGTGGAAGTCCCTATTCTTCTGATGGGTTAGATGAGAAGGTCTCTTGCTTCAATTCTCCATATACTCCGTATAGATGTCAATCAGGCATAAAAGAGCTTCCTAACTGACATGAATATGCAATACCCACCAATTTCATTGAAAAAATGGTGTTAAAATGCTCATGCAATATATTCTAGAGGTTCTCCCAAGTGTCTGAAGGTGAATTGTCACACTATTTGTTAGCTGAGAAACCATACAAATTAACCAGTGAGGGTCTGGATCTGTAAATCATCACTCACATGATGTAGACCAATGTTTCTTAAACTGTGTTCCGCGGCACACCAGTATGCCATGAGGCAGTTGGAGGTGTGTTGAGGAGAAAAACAGAATTAAAAATGGCTGCTCTGAAACAGGCAGGCAACCTTTTTGCCCCTCCCCCTCAATAACTTTCCCCGACCCTATTTTACCTCAATAACTTCCCCCTCCAATCCTTTCCTCCACCCCCGACCTTTTTTTTTTCTCCACAAAAAAATCCTTGATGTTCCCCATTGAAAAAAAATATTGTTTGGTGATCCTCAGTCTTAAAAAGTTTAAGAAACACCAATGTAGATGCAGCCTTCATCACCATTTCCTTAGGGAGAAGCAAAAAACGTGGTTTTCTCTTGCTGTGGTTAGGCAAAAAGTCTGGAGAGCAACACTGACTAAGGACCATACATCCGTTTCAGTGCCCCAGATTCCAGAGTTCCCAGCAGTCTGGCCTAGGACAGAGGCCAATGACAGTTTTAGGGTCTAGAAGGTCCAGCTGGAATGAAGGGCCTGTTGTGCTGGGTTTTGGAAAAGAGCAAACAGTGAGAAACATCCCTCCACAGCACAGGCATTGCTGCCCATGGCTGGGATTCCCAAAGGAGACGGAGGCAACATTAAAAATGCAGACTAAATAGACAAGAGAGAGGCTCTGTGGGCCTGGAGCAGCACAAGGCCTTTCCAAACCCAACCCCAACCACCCCCCTCTTAAATTCTCACATTAGAGTTTAGGTGGAACTCAACTGATTTTCTGTTAGCTCAGTCCCAGTGGGCTCCCTTAGTGGCCGGTGTCTCAGCGGTTGTCGCTCTGCTCTCTCCCCACGCTTTGAAACTGTGTCACTCCCAGGACCACGGCATCCTCTTCAGGACACTCCCCCCCCCCCCCCCCCCCCCAGCAGCACCCACTGCTCCAATCTCGTCTCCCCTTCGGGGTGTCAGCAACCCTTTGCCTCAGCTGCCGCCAAGGCCAACTGCAGCCCCGTTGAGCCCTCCCCTCAGGGGAAGCCACAGTCTGCAAAGGCCACGCCTCAGTGGGCTAGGTGCAGTGCTAGGGGAAAGGGGGACCCAAGGCCACCCACTGATCTATGCCCTTGAGTGGCAGCCTTGTCCTGCCTCCTTCTCTCCCCTCTTTTCCATGGGCCCCTTCCCTGTGGCCCCTTGCACCTTCCAGGCCCTTATTTACCTGGGAGGTACCAGCCCAGAGCCCCCCTCTTTAGCTCTCCCACCCAGTGTTGCTCAGCCCAGGTGCTTCTCCTCCGCTGGGAGCCAGTTCTGCACCCTCGCTGGGCAGGACCCAACTGCCTCTGCTTTGCTGCTTTGCTCGTTACAAGTGTCTCTTTGATAGACCAGGGCTCTGTGCAGGCTTCCTCCAGCCTGCACTGACCCTTCTGGCCAGAGGGGGCAGCTTCCCCACTACAGGTTGCAATGCAGAAAGATGCTTAGGGGATTTGGACACCTAATTCCATTAGTCCACTTGCCCGATTTAAGCTTTCTCTTCTCTCTTCTCCTGACCTTTCCAGTTACGTGGGACTCAAATGATGCACTTGAAATGGCCCCCGTCCTAGCCAATACACTGGTGCCTGAAACTGGGACCCACAGAGCTTTAAACTGCAGTTGTTCCAAATCACTGGGGGCACCCTGTGGCCCACTGGGCTCCTATGCATGGCCTGAGAGACATTTTCTTTACCTTTGTCCAGCTACAGGTTTGCCTGATGAGCTTGGTTTTCATGTGCATGTTTTTCCTGTCTGTATTGCTCAAGTGACACACATGTAAAACCAGGGCCTGTGAAGGGAGACGTGTGTCGATTGGCCACAACCTCAGCTCCCTCTGCATCCAATCCAAGCACTGCTACGGTTCAATCAGCACAGCCTCAGACCCTAGGTACGCAAGCACACTGGAAAAATACCCTATCCCCATAGCCCATCTTGGTCATGACAACCTTGCAGCCTCACTAGAGGACATAGGTCCACCAAGGTGGCCCACTCACTAGCCGAGGTTGCCCATCACTGCGGTCGTGTGCCCAGCCTGCTTATAACTCACATCCAAGGTAATTCAGGTTGACCATGCTGACCATTGGGATAGAAATACTCCTAGCTGTCCCGGTGAAATTTACCCAAAGTCTTTGTCATTTATTTATCATAGAATTCTAGAGCCCCAGGGCAGGCAGAGACCTCAGGAGTCATCGAGTCCAGCCCCCTGCCCAAAGCAGGACCAGCCCCAACTCAATCATCCCAGCCAGGGCTTTGTCAAGCAGGGACCTAAATACCTCTAGGGATGGAGATTCCACCCCCTCCCTAGGGAACCCATCCCAGCACTTCCCCACCCTTCTAGGGAAATAGTTTTTCCTAATATCCAACCTAGACCTCCCCCACTGCAACTGAAGCCCATTGCTCCTTGTTCTGCCGTCTGCCCCCACTGAGAACAGCCTCTCTCCAGCCTCTTTGGAACCCCCTTCAGGGAGTTGCAGGCTGCTCTCAAAACCCAGACTAAATAAGCCGGAATCCCTCAGCCCCTCCTCATAGGTCATATGCTCCAGCCCCCTCATCATTTTGGCTGCCCAAATTTAGGGCAGCAGTTTTCTACCACTGGTCCACGGACAGGTGGTGGGCCACAGACTCCTGCTTGCCGGGCTGAGACACACTGCCTGGCCACCCACCTGCTTTTGATTAGCCCTTCCCACTGGCGTTCCCCATATCGGAATTCCTTTCCACTCACTTCACCATGCAGTAGGAGGGCGAGTGGGGCAGTGGGCAGTTGGGTGTGCTATGGCTGGGGCTGAGGTCACTGGGGCAACCTCACCATGGCCCTGGTTTCAGCTCCAGCAGCCGCTATGCTGCCTGGCTGGCAGGGCCACGTGGAAAGCACCGGTGGGGGGCAGCCGAGGCCTGCTCTGGCAGCCGGGACCAGGGCCTGCCATGACCATGTGGTGGGGAGGCTAGGACCTACCATGTGGCAGAGGGTGGGGGACTGCCATGGCTCTGTGGTGGTGGGGGGCTGGGACTGGGACCTGCTCTGGGGGCCTACTCAAGAAAGATGAAGTAAGGTCAAATAGGGCATGTGTATTCAATGAGTCAAAATGGCCACGTGTAAAAATATCAGTTCACCTGTATTTAACTATCTGCTAAACTGTGACCTTTCACACTCCATGCCTGTGTCTGAAAGCATGCAATTTCAGAATAGCTTTTCTCAGGGACTGATGGACCTCCTTGTTTTTCAGAGTTCTCAGCGCCTGTTTTCTTTGGCTCCAGAACAGAAATTAGAACTCAGGAGTCCTGCTCCCAGCTTCCCCTGCAACCCTCCTTCCAGAGCCAGTTCGAACCCAGAAACCCTGGATGCCACCTGCCTCCTCCACTAATCAACTAACCTTCACCCTTTGCAGACCCAGAGCGTGTACCTGGAAATCCTGACTCTCAACCCACTAGACTCCCCACTCAGGACTGGAAATATCACCCGAGAGTCCCGAAGGAGCTCTGATGTACAATAGCAGAGCTGCGAGCAGATGACTGTGTTCTTCAAAGGCCACTGGGGTGGTCACACTGGTAGCTCTAATGTCAGCGCCAGACAGACTGGGTGGAAGTATAGCACAGAAGAGGATAACCAGACATGGGCATACGTGATTTATTGGGGAAAAGTCGGCACAGCTTTTGTAAAGGGAAACCTTGCCCCAGAAATCTATACAAATTCTTTGAGAGTGTCAACAAGGGTACATCTAGACTACAGGCTTTTGTCAACAGAAGTTTTGTCAACAAATACTGTTGACAAAGCTTCTGTCAACAAAGAGCGTTTAGACTACAACCAGTTCTGTCAACAAAGCAAGCCACTTTGTCAACATGAGAGTGTAGACACAAAGGACAGTGTAGATGCAATAAGACCTTCTGTCCACAAAACTGTCGACAAAAGGCGTTATTCCTCGTAGAATGAGGTTTACAGCCATTGACAAAACTGCTGAGTTCTGTCAACGTTATGTCGACAGAACATGGCGGCAATGTAGACACAAGTCTAGTTTTGTCGACAAAACCCTGTAGTCTAGACACATCCCAACAGTCTGAACAAGGCTGATTCTGTGGATACAATCTACTACAGAGTTCACAAGCCCTAGACAAGGACCCCAAAGGGGAAACACTTGCCCGGTGCTCTGCTAGATAGTTTTCTTCTTCCAGCTTTTGAGAGGTGGTCGGACCCAGTGGGTTAGAGAAGGGAGACATAAGTTGCCAGCACAACTGGGATCTACTTCTAGCTCTTGGAGGGAAGTGAAGTCTAGTGGGTCAAAGCAGGGGCCAGGGAGGATGAGAAGGCAGAATTTCTGGGTGGTGCCCATTGCCCTAGGAAGGAGTAAGAAAGTGGGATCCAGGGAGTTAGCACACGGTGTGAGAGTCTGGACTCCTGAGTCAAAGCTTAAGGCCAAAGGGGACCAAGTCAGATCATCTGGCCTGACCTGTAAGACACAGGCCACCAACCTGACCCATTCACTGAAAGAAGACCAAAGTGGGACCACGACCCCCATAGGGGCAGGGAAATAATTATATGAAATTGATCCAGATAATCCTGACAAGTGAGATATTTATAATGCGGGGAGTGGGGTGGCAACTTCTCCCAAGTCATGGCCAATCAGACCAGCATGGTGGGTGGAATTAGTTCCTTACCCCATGCATGGCGACCAGCTGGGCCTGAGGCTTGGTCTACACTAGAGCGGAAAGTCGACTTAAGATACGCAATCACATAGCTGGAGTTGACATATCTTAAATTGCCATCCACACAGCAAGAAGTTGATGGCTTCCCTTACTACTCCTGAGGAGCAGGATTTCACTAGACCCGCTAAACCGAATCCCCGAAGATGGAGCGCAGCGGTGTTGATATTCTGCGTAATGTAGACGTGACTTGAGAGTGTAAGTAGGAACCAGCCAGCCAAAGATCTGAGCCAGAGTGCGGGGTGTCACCTCAGAGCCCTGGCCCACCTCATCACATGTCCCATCTCCAGCAGTGATCGCTTCTGATTTTGCAGAGGAAAAACTCAACAATCCAAGCAACCTCTTCTACAGAACAAAAATAGATCATATTTCTCCCCTAAACCTAATTGTTTTCCCCAATAACAGCATTTGGGGGGGTGGTTCCAGAGAGTTAGAGACCTTCTCATTTCTAGCATTGCTACGGAAGAGGGATAAGGTCTTGTGAGCTGGATGCAGGGCAATTGGTTCTATTCAGGCTGTAGGAGAAGAGTGTGGCCCATTCCATACAAACATGATATTGCCGCGATTTGGGTCCCAGCTCTCACTCCCAAGACATCGTTAGGTTGCTCCTAATTGACGACAGAGAAAAGGAGAATGGGAAGTTGTCCCCTGGATCAGATCTCTAGGGAACAATAATGAAACTCAGCTGCACAATACGGGTGGAGATCGGACTCAGCCTTTGTGTGCACACATTGGGTTTTATTATCCTATCCTCTGCAAACACGGACATGGAGCAGTGCTCATGGCCTCCAGCAGGGGCTCATGAGCCCATGCAACTTTGGCCCCTCAACTCCACCGTGGCCGAAGCATCAGTAAATGATCATATCACAGATCACGCAAAATGCCGTGTGTGCTCCCCCTGCAGCCAGAACCACCTGGAGCAGTAGGGCCCAAACCCATGGCCCCTTCTTCCCCATCAGTCCCAACCTATGGGGGTCCCTTCAGAGCCTACTATGGCCCCCCCAGCAGGGTCCTCCTCAGAGCCCCTTTCATCTCTTTGTTCCTCAGGCTGTAGATCAGCGGGTTGAGCAGCGGGGTCCCCACTGCATAGAACAGCGTCACCACCTTCCCGCTGGTCCCAGAGGCTGTCGGGATGGAGTAATTGACCATGACGGAGCCAAAGAACAGGCTCACGATGGCCAGGTGGGAGGTGCAGGTGGAAAAGGCCTTGTGCCGCCCAGCCCCTGCAGGCAGCCTTAGTACTGCTGTGATGATGAGCCCGTAGGAGGCCAGGATGAAGGAGACAGTGCTGAAGATCATAAGGGAGCTTGCAGTGGAGCAGATCTGACCAGCCCAGTGAGCTGGGGAGCAGGAGGCAGCCAGCAATGGGGCCGGGTCACAGACAAAATGGTCCAGGGTGTAGGGGCTGCAGAAGGAGAGCCGGGAGATGAGGACAATGGGCGCTATGAACCACAGGAAGCCAAAGAACCAGCAGGAGGCGACCAAGGTCCAGCAGAGCTGGGGGGACATGAGGACGGGGTAGCGCAGAGGCTGGCAGATGGCCAGGTACCGGTCCAGAGCCATGGCTGCGAGTAAGAAACACTCGGTGGTTCCCAGGGAGAAGAAGAAGTAGAACTGCAGGAAGCAGGCGTGGAAGGAGATGGGGAGACCAGGGGACAGCAGGTCGCAGAGCATTTGTGGTGCAGTGGATGTGACGTAGCAGATCTCCAGCCAGGAGAAGTTCCCCAGCAGGATGTACATGGGCAGACGCTGGAGGCGGGGGTCCCGCAGCACGGCCCACATGATGCAGAAGTTCCCCACCATTGTGGCAGCATACGCCAAGGAGAGCAGAGCAAAGAGGAGCTCCCGGCTCTGCCGGCCCAGGGAGGGGAAACCCAGCAGCAGGAACTGGGTCACTGTGGCGGTGCTGTTGGCCGGATGCATCAAAGGACCCTGGAGGTGATAGAAATGAGACAGAGACAGTCACCGGACGTCAAAATCTCTGACCCACCCCCACCCCCACCCCCACCGCCCTGTATCACATCTCACACTCACGCTGGGTTTCTTTCCCTTTAGGAAACGTTTAGGCTATTCGACCAGCTGCTCTTCCTGGGCAATGCTCACTTGCTCTTCCTTCCATGGTGGGGTCAGCTTCTCTGGGCCCGGCCAGGATCCCAAACCCCATCGGAGCCACTCAGCATCATGGGGGGTTCTCAGAGAAACTGCATCACAGTCCCTCCCTGGACATCAAGGCTGAAATTAAATGGCCTAGGTTGAGCAGCACATTTAGGCACCTAAATCCATTTGACGGTCTGATATTAAATTTGTATTGCGAGTGGGATTAGGCTCCCAAACCACTGACTACCCTTTTGCAAATGGGATTAGGCTCCTAACCCTTCCCCCCATCGCTCTACTGGGCTCAAGAAGACATTCTACAGTTCGATAGATAGTGATTATCCCTAAGGTCCCCTCAGAAGGACAATCAAGATTTAATACAAAAAAAAAATTAATTTCCTATGGCATCTATTCCTCCCTTAAATTCACACACACACATAATGCAAAAAATAAATTATATTTATTACCAATTGTACACAAAATAGTAAGTTGAGATTTAGATATTTTATTCTTTGCTACCACTAATGAAAATATTTAGTTACTAAGGTGCAGGTGACCAAAGCTCACAGGTAAGTGAAGAACACGGAGGCCTGGGAGATGAGTTGGGAATGGGAGGGATCATGGGCTACAAGAGTGGAGAAAAAGGAGGGACAAGGCAGAACTGGGAGGCAAGGACAAAGACGTAGCTTAGATGCCTATGTACAAATGCAAGAAGCCTATGTAATAAGCAGCAAGAACTAGAAATGCTAATAAATAAACACAACGACGACATTGTTGGTATCACAGAGGCTTGGTGGGATAATACACGCATTTGGAATATTGGCATAGAAGGGTGCAGCTTGTTCAGGAAGGATAGGTGGGGCCAAAAGCGAGGAGGTGGTGCCTTATACATTCAAAATGTACACACTTGGACTGAGGTGGAGATGGATGTGGGGAGCAGATGTGTTGAAAGTCTCTGGGTTAGGTAAAAATAAGGGTGATGTCATGCTAGGGGTCTATTACAGGCCACCTACCCAGGTAGAAGAGGCGCATGAGGCTTTTTTTAAACAACTAACAAAATCATCCAAAGTGCAGGATTTGGTGGTGATGGGGGATTTCAACTATCCAGACATTGTTGGGAAGCTAACACAGTGGGGCACAGACCATCCAATAAGTTCTTGGACTGTATTGGAGACAATTCTTTATTTCAGAAGGTTGAAAAAGCTACTGGGGGAGAAGCTGTTCTAGATTTGATTTTAACGAATGGGGTGGAGCTGGTTGAAAATTTGAAAGTGGAAGGCAGCTTGGGTGAAAATGGTCATGAATTCATAGAGTTCATGACTCTAAGGAATGGTAGAAGAGAGAACAGAAAAACAGAGACAATGGATTTCAGGAGGCAATTTTCGTAAACTCAGAGAGCTGATTAGCAAGGTCTCATGGAAAGCAGAACTAAGGGGGAAAACAACTGAAGAGAGTTGGCAGTTTTTCATGAGGCATTAGTAAGGGCCCAAAAGCAAACTATTTCACCACAAATTGGGGTAGATGGACTTTCAGACTGGCCCAGTGAGTTCTAACACTGAGAGCAATATGTTGCACTTTCTTGGGCATGTTTTCCTGTAACCCATTTCTGATCGGTTTCTCCTCTTTGCTACCTGGAACTGGGGTTTCACTGAGCCCTCCCACCCACCAGTCTGGGATCACTCGCACATCAGGCACCTCTGGCAAGCTGCAGGCTCACTCCTGCTCCTACGCTTTCTCAAGCATCCACACAGCTTTGGATACACGCAGTTGTTGTTACACGCATACTCTATGATGAGCCTCTGGATGAAATGATAGGGAAGCTACTATAATGATAACTATCAGCCTATGACACCAGAGCTGTAGAACCCTAGTGAGGCTACCCCTAACACGGCTACCCCTCTGATACAGACAAGTCTGTTAACGATAAAGAATCTGAGCAGATTACCAGAAAGCAAACAAAAATCCTCACAAACTCAGCATAACGGGCTGCTCTGAGTCCATAGAAATGAGCAGATTCTCACCATGCCCAGTGATACGAGGCATCTGGCAGATTCTCAAGGCACAAGTTGCATTTGCTTTGTCACTTGGGTTTTTCAGGCTTCTGTACCCTGGGTACCTTTCACCTGGGGCCAGCACTTTCCCCAGGTCCGTCCTTGCTCTTCAGATCTTTCCAGGAGTCCTCTTGTGCAGGGAGTAAAGAACTGCTGGTTTCACTTCCTGCCTTCTATAGCTTCAGAAAAGGGTGGGAATCCTTTGTTTCAAAGTCTGTTCCCAAGACTAGGCTTTGGAAAAACACAAACAGGCCCCTGTAGAACCACCCATTAATTACAGGCTCCCTGGAGCATTCTGACGAAGGCTTACTAAGTGGGAGTTCATCTTTTTGCCTAACAACTCATTACCATTAAAAGACCCTTCCCAATGGACTGTCTAGCACCTTCCCAAGTGGGAGGTACCCAGGTGTAAGGACATTGGAAATAAAGACGCTTAGTCCATATGCATAAATTCAGATAAAAAATAATGCACGAATACAAAGAGGCTAATCATATTTAGCACATCATAACTTTTCCAGTGACACCTTGAATGACCTGTCTTGCAAAATTATCCATGCTTTAGTCCTACCACAGTAAAATATTCAATATTGGGGTTTAGTGTCACAGATTCTACTTTCTTCCATGTTCCTTCTGGATCGATCAAGAATCCCATTCTTTCTGACATGATGCCTGAATAGGCATGTTTCCTTTCTAAATTCATGTATTTTATATTACCAGTGGCACTCTAACCTCATCCCTTCCTTCAGATCTCATGGATAAGATTGGAAAATGTAGTTCAAAGACAGTCCCTACTGCTATTGGCAGACTTCAATTATCTCTGGAAACTGAGATTCGGTTCATGTCTGGATGCCACAGAACTTGCAAATGTTGTTGTTAATCCCTTCAAAAAATATCACTCTCTCCCCTGGCTGGTAAATCCTCCTTCCTATGAAATAATGTAATCACCCTTCTTATTTCTACTGGTGGGAATTTGAAATGATTGCAGAGAGGAAAGTGAATATTTATTTTTATAGAAACAAAAAACAATGGTACCACTTGTAACCATCATTGGTAATGAATTGTTACCAATCCCAAATGGGAAGTCCTGGAAAATAATAGATTCCAAAGGGAAATAATGGAGACCAGAGAACTGTTGACCCAAAAGATAAAACAAAAAGGAAAGGGAATGTCTCGTTCAAAGGAAATTAGTGCAGGGAGAACTTCTGATTTCAGTGGAAGTCCCTATTCTTCTGATGGGTTAGATGAGAAGGTCTCTTGCTTCAATTCTCCATATACTCCGTATAGATGTCAATCAGGCATAAAAGAGCTTCCTAACTGACATGAATATGCAATACCCACCAATTTCATTGAAAAAATGGTGTTAAAATGCTCATGCAATATATTCTAGAGGTTCTCCCAAGTGTCTGAAGGTGAATTGTCACACTATTTGTTAGCTGAGAAACCATACAAATTAACCAGTGAGGGTCTGGATCTGTAAATCATCACTCACATGATGTAGACCAATGTTTCTTAAACTGTGTTCCGCGGCACACCAGTATGCCATGAGGCAGTTGGAGGTGTGTTGAGGAGAAAAACAGAATTAAAAATGGCTGCTCTGAAACAGGCAGGCAACCTTTTTGCCCCTCCCCCTCAATAACTTTCCCCGACCCTATTTTACCTCAATAACTTCCCCCTCCAATCCTTTCCTCCACCCCCGACCTTTTTTTTTTCTCCACAAAAAAATCCTTGATGTTCCCCATTGAAAAAAAATATTGTTTGGTGATCCTCAGTCTTAAAAAGTTTAAGAAACACCAATGTAGATGCAGCCTTCATCACCATTTCCTTAGGGAGAAGCAAAAAACGTGGTTTTCTCTTGCTGTGGTTAGGCAAAAAGTCTGGAGAGCAACACTGACTAAGGACCATACATCCGTTTCAGTGCCCCAGATTCCAGAGTTCCCAGCAGTCTGGCCTAGGACAGAGGCCAATGACAGTTTTAGGGTCTAGAAGGTCCAGCTGGAATGAAGGGCCTGTTGTGCTGGGTTTTGGAAAAGAGCAAACAGTGAGAAACATCCCTCCACAGCACAGGCATTGCTGCCCATGGCTGGGATTCCCAAAGGAGACGGAGGCAACATTAAAAATGCAGACTAAATAGACAAGAGAGAGGCTCTGTGGGCCTGGAGCAGCACAAGGCCTTTCCAAACCCAACCCCAACCACCCCCCTCTTAAATTCTCACATTAGAGTTTAGGTGGAACTCAACTGATTTTCTGTTAGCTCAGTCCCAGTGGGCTCCCTTAGTGGCCGGTGTCTCAGCGGTTGTCGCTCTGCTCTCTCCCCACGCTTTGAAACTGTGTCACTCCCAGGACCACGGCATCCTCTTCAGGACACTCCCCCCCCCCCCCCCCCCAGCAGCACCCACTGCTCCAATCTCGTCTCCCCTTCGGGGTGTCAGCAACCCTTTGCCTCAGCTGCCGCCAAGGCCAACTGCAGCCCCGTTGAGCCCTCCCCTCAGGGGAAGCCACAGTCTGCAAAGGCCACGCCTCAGTGGGCTAGGTGCAGTGCTAGGGAAAGGGGGACCCAAGGCCACCCACTGATCTATGCCCTTGAGTGGCAGCCTTGTCCTGCCTCCTTCTCTCCCCTCTTTTCCATGGGCCCCTTCCCTGTGGCCCCTTGCACCTTCCAGGCCCTTATTTACCTGGGAGGTACCAGCCCAGAGCCCCCCTCTTTAGCTCTCCCACCCAGTGTTGCTCAGCCCAGGTGCTTCTCCTCCGCTGGGAGCCAGTTCTGCACCCTCGCTGGGCAGGACCCAACTGCCTCTGCTTTGCTGCTTTGCTCGTTACAAGTGTCTCTTTGATAGACCAGGGCTCTGTGCAGGCTTCCTCCAGCCTGCACTGACCCTTCTGGCCAGAGGGGGCAGCTTCCCCACTACAGGTTGCAATGCAGAAAGATGCTTAGGGGATTTGGACACCTAATTCCATTAGTCCACTTGCCCGATTTAAGCTTTCTCTTCTCTCTTCTCCTGACCTTTCCAGTTACGTGGGACTCAAATGATGCACTTGAAATGGCCCCCGTCCTAGCCAATACACTGGTGCCTGAAACTGGGACCCACAGAGCTTTAAACTGCAGTTGTTCCAAATCACTGGGGGCACCCTGTGGCCCACTGGGCTCCTATGCATGGCCTGAGAGACATTTTCTTTACCTTTGTCCAGCTACAGGTTTGCCTGATGAGCTTGGTTTTCATGTGCATGTTTTTCCTGTCTGTATTGCTCAAGTGACACACATGTAAAACCAGGGCCTGTGAAGGGAGACGTGTGTCGATTGGCCACAACCTCAGCTCCCTCTGCATCCAATCCAAGCACTGCTACGGTTCAATCAGCACAGCCTCAGACCCTAGGTACGCAAGCACACTGGAAAAATACCCTATCCCCATAGCCCATCTTGGTCATGACAACCTTGCAGCCTCACTAGAGGACATAGGTCCACCAAGGTGGCCCACTCACTAGCCGAGGTTGCCCATCACTGCGGTCGTGTGCCCAGCCTGCTTATAACTCACATCCAAGGTAATTCAGGTTGACCATGCTGACCATTGGGATAGAAATACTCCTAGCTGTCCCGGTGAAATTTACCCAAAGTCTTTGTCATTTATTTATCATAGAATTCTAGAGCCCCAGGGCAGGCAGAGACCTCAGGAGTCATCGAGTCCAGCCCCCTGCCCAAAGCAGGACCAGCCCCAACTCAATCATCCCAGCCAGGGCTTTGTCAAGCAGGGACCTAAATACCTCTAGGGATGGAGATTCCACCCCCTCCCTAGGGAACCCATCCCAGCACTTCCCCACCCTTCTAGGGAAATAGTTTTTCCTAATATCCAACCTAGACCTCCCCCACTGCAACTGAAGCCCATTGCTCCTTGTTCTGCCGTCTGCCCCCACTGAGAACAGCCTCTCTCCAGCCTCTTTGGAACCCCCTTCAGGGAGTTGCAGGCTGCTCTCAAAACCCAGACTAAATAAGCCGGAATCCCTCAGCCCCTCCTCATAGGTCATATGCTCCAGCCCCCTCATCATTTTGGCTGCCCAAATTTAGGGCAGCAGTTTTCTACCACTGGTCCACGGACAGGTGGTGGGCCACAGACCCCTGCCTGCCGGGCTGAGACACACTGCCTGGCCACCCACCTGCTTTTGATTAGCCCTTCCCACTGGCGTTCCCCATATCGGAATTCCTTTCCACCCACTTCACCATGCAGTAGGAGGGCGAGTGGGGCAGTGGGCAGTTGGGTGTGCTATGGCTGGGGCTGAGGTCACTGGGGCAACCTCACCATGGCCCTGGTTTCAGCTCCAGCAGCCGCTATGCTGCCTGGCTGGCAGGGCCACGTGGAAAGCACCGGTGGGGGGCAGCCGAGGCCTGCTCTGGCAGCCGGGACCAGGGCCTGCCATGACCATGTGGTGGGGAGGCTAGGACCTACCATGTGGCAGAGGGTGGGGGACTGCCATGGCTCTGTGGTGGTGGGGGGGCTGGGACTGGGACCTGCTCTGGGGGCCTACTCAAGAAAGATGAAGTAAGGTCAAATAGGGCATGTGTATTCAATGAGTCAAAATGGCCACGTGTAAAAATATCAGTTCACCTGTATTTAACTATCTGCTAAACTGTGACCTTTCACACTCCATGCCTGTGTCTGAAAGCATGCAATTTCAGAATAGCTTTTCTCAGGGACTGATGGACCTCCTTGTTTTTCAGAGTTCTCAGCGCCTGTTTTCTTTGGCTCCAGAACAGAAATTAGAACTCAGGAGTCCTGCTCCCAGCTTCCCCTGCAACCCTCCTTCCAGAGCCAGTTCGAACCCAGAAACCCTGGATGCCACCTGCCTCCTCCACTAATCAACTAACCTTCACCCTTTGCAGACCCAGAGCGTGTACCTGGAAATCCTGACTCTCAACCCACTAGACTCCCCACTCAGGACTGGAAATATCACCCGAGAGTCCCGAAGGAGCTCTGATGTACAATAGCAGAGCTGCGAGCAGATGACTGTGTTCTTCAAAGGCCACTGGGGTGGTCACACTGGTAGCTCTAATGTCAGCGCCAGACAGACTGGGTGGAAGTATAGCACAGAAGAGGATAACCAGACATGGGCATACATGATTTATTGGGGAAAAGTCGGCAAAGCTTTTGTAAAGGGAAACCTTGCCCCAGAAATCTATACAAATTCTTTGAGAGTGTCAACAAGGGTACATCTAGACTACAGGCTTTTGTCAACAGAAGTTTTGTCAACAAATACTGTTGACAAAGCTTCTGTCGACAAAGAGCGTTTAGACTACAACCAGTTCTGTCGACAAAGCAAGCCACTTTGTCAACATGAGAGCGTAGACACAAAGGACAGTGTAGATGCAATAAGACCTTCTGTCCACAAAACTGTCGACAAAAGGCGTTATTCCTCGTAGAATGAGGTTTACAGCCATTGACAAAACTGCTGAGTTCTGTCAACGTTATGTCGACAGAACATGGCGGCAATGTAGACACAAGACTAGTTTTGTCGACAAAACCCTGTAGTCTAGACACATCCCAACAGTCTGAACAAGGCTGATTCTGTGGATACAATCTACTACAGAGTTCACAAGCCCTAGACAAGGACCCCAAAGGGGAAACACTTGCCCGGTGCTCTGCTAGATAGTTTTCTTCTTCCAGCTTTTGAGAGGTGGTCGGACCCAGTGGGTTAGAGAAGGGAGACATAAGTTGCCAGCACAACTGGGATCTACTTCTAGCTCTTGGAGGGAAGTGAAGTCTAGTGGGTCAAAGCAGGGGCCAGGGAGGATGAGAAGGCAGAATTTCTGGGTGGTGCCCATTGCCCTAGGAAGGAGTAAGAAAGTGGGATCCAGGGAGTTAGCACACGGTGTGAGAGTCTGGACTCCTGGGTCAAAGCTTAAGGCCAAAGGGGACCAAGTCAGATCATCTGGCCTGACCTGTAAGACACAGGCCACCAACCTGACCCATTCACTGAAAGAAGACCAAAGTGGGACCACGACCCCCATAGGGGCAGGGAAATAATTATATGAAATTGATCCAGATAATCCTGACAAGTGAGATATTTATAATGCGGGGAGTGGGGTGGCAACCTCTCCCAAGTCATGGCCAATCAGACCAGCATGGTGGGTGGAATTAGTTCCTTACCCCATGCATGGCGACCAGCTGGGCCTGAGGCTTGGTCTACACTAGAGCGGAAAGTCGACTTAAGATACGCAATCACATAGCTGGAGTTGACATATCTTAAATTGCCATCCACACAGCAAGAAGTTGATGGCTTCCCTTACTACTCCTGAGGAGCAGGATTTCACTAGACCCGCTAAACCGAATCCCCGAAGATGGAGCGCAGCGGTGTTGATATTCTGCGTAATGTAGACGTGACTTGAGAGTGTAAGTAGGAACCAGCCAGCCAAAGATCTGAGCCAGAGTGCGGGGTGTCACCTCAGAGCCCTGGCCCATCTCATCACATGTCCCATCTCCAGCAGTGATCGCTTCTGATTTTGCAGAGGAAAAACTCAACAATCCAAGCAACCTCTTCTACAGAACAAAAATAGATCATATTTCTCCCCTAAACCTAATTGTTTTCCCCAATAACAGCATTTGGGGGGGTGGTTCCAGAGAGTTAGAGACCTTCTCATTTCTAGCATTGCTACGGAAGAGGGATAAGGTCTTGTGAGCTGGATGCAGGGCAATTGGTTCTATTCAGGCTGTAGGAGAAGAGTGTGGCCCATTCCATACAAACATGATATTGCCGCGATTTGGGTCCCAGCTCTCACTCCCAAGACATCGTTAGGTTGCTCCTAATTGACGACAGAGAAAAGGAGAATGGGAAGTTGCCCCCTGGATCAGATCTCTAGGGAACAATAATGAAACTCAGCTGCACAATACGGGTGGAGATCGGACTCAGCCTTTGTGTGCACACATTGGGTTTTATTATCCTATCCTCTGCAAACACGGACATGGAGCAGTGCTCATGGCCTCCAGCAGGGGCTCATGAGCCCATGCAACTTTGGCCCCTCAACTCCACCGTGGCCGAAGCATCAGTAAATGATCATATCACAGATCACGCAAAATGCCGTGTGTGCTCCCCCTGCAGCCAGAACCACCTGGAGCAGTAGGGCCCAAACCCATGGCCCCTTCTTCCCCATCAGTCCCAACCTATGGGGGTCCCTTCAGAGCCTACTATGGCCCCCCCAGCAGGGTCCTCCTCAGAGCCCCTTTCATCTCTTTGTTCCTCAGGCTGTAGATCAGCGGGTTGAGCAGCGGGGTCCCCACTGCATAGAACAGCGTCACCACCTTCCCGCTGGTCCCAGAGGCTGTCGGGATGGAGTAATTGACCATGACGGAGCCAAAGAACAGGCTCACGATGGCCAGGTGGGAGGTGCAGGTGGAAAAGGCCTTGTGCCGCCCAGCCCCTGCAGGCAGCCTTAGTACTGCTGTGATGATGAGCCCGTAGGAGGCCAGGATGAAGGAGACAGTGCTGAAGATCATAAGGGAGCTTGCAGTGGAGCAGATCTGACCAGCCCAGTGAGCTGGGGAGCAGGAGGCAGCCAGCAATGGGGCCGGGTCACAGACAAAATGGTCCAGGGTGTAGGGGCTGCAGAAGGAGAGCCGGGACATGAGGCTGATGGGCGCTATGAACCACAGGAAGCCAAAGAACCAGCAGGAGGCGACCAAGGTCCAGCAGAGCTGGTGGGACATGAGGACGGGGTAGCGCAGAGGCTGGCAGATGGCCAGGTACCGGTCCAGAGCCATGGCTGCGAGTAAGAAACACTCGGTGGCTCCCAGGGAGAAGAAGAAGTAGAACTGCAGGAAGCAGGCATGGAAGGAGATGGGGAGACCAGGGGACAGCAGGTTGCAGAGCATTTGTGGTGCAGTGGATGTGACGTAGCAGATCTCCAGCCAGGAGAAGTTCCCCAGCAGGATGTACATGGGCAGACGCTGGAGGCGGGGGTCCCGCAGCACGGCCCACACGATGCAGAAGTTCCCCACCATTGTGGCAGCATACGCCAAGGAGAGCAGAGCAAAGAGGAGCTCCCGGCTCTGCCGGCCCAGGGAGGGGAAACCCAGCAGCAGGAACTGGGTCACTGTGGCGGTGCTGTTGGCCGGATGCATCAAAGGACCCTGGAGGTGATAGAAATGAGACAGAGACAGTCACCGGACGTCAAAATCTCTGACCCACCCCCACCCCCACCCCCACCGCCCTATATCACATCTCACACTCACGCTGGGTTTCTTTCCCTTTAGGAAACGTTTAGGCTATTCGACCAGCTGCTCTTCCTGGGCAATGCTCACTTGCTCTTCCTTCCATGGTGGGGTCAGCTTCTCTGGGCCCGGCCAGGATCCCAAACCCCATCGGAGCCACTCAGCATCACGGGGGGTTCTCAGAGAAACTGCATCACAGTCCCTCCCTGGACATCAAGGCTGAAATTAAATGGCCTAGGTTGAGCAGCACATTTAGGCACCTAAATCCATTTGACGGTCTGATATTAAATTTGTATTGCGAGTGGGATTAGGCTCCCAAACCACTGACTACCCTTTTGCAAATGGGATTAGGCTCCTAACCCTTCCCCCCATCGCTCTACTGGGCTCAAGAAGACATTCTACAGTTCGATAGATAGTGATTATCCCTAAGGTCCCCTCAGAAGGACAATCAAGATTTAATACAAAAAAAAAATTAATTTCCTATGGCATCTATTCCTCCCTTAAATTCACACACACACATAATGCAAAAAATAAATTATATTTATTACCAATTGTACACAAAATAGTAAGTTGAGATTTAGATATTTTATTCTTTGCTACCACTAATGAAAATATTTAGTTACTAAGGTGCAGGTGACCAAAGCTCACAGGTAAGTGAAGAACACGGAGGCCTGGGAGATGAGTTGGGAATGGGAGGGATCATGGGCTACAAGAGTGGAGAAAAAGGAGGGACAAGGCAGAACTGGGAGGCAAGGACAAAGACGTAGCTTAGATGCCTATGTACAAATGCAAGAAGCCTATGTAATAAGCAGCAAGAACTAGAAATGCTAATAAATAAACACAACGACGACATTGTTGGTATCACAGAGGCTTGGTGGGATAATACACGCATTTGGAATATTGGCATAGAAGGGTGCAGCTTGTTCAGGAAGGATAGGTGGGGCCAAAAGCGAGGAGGTGGTGCCTTATACATTCAAAATGTACACACTTGGACTGAGGTGGAGATGGATGTGGGGAGCAGATGTGTTGAAAGTCTCTGGGTTAGGTAAAAATAAGGGTGATGTCATGCTAGGGGTCTATTACAGGCCACCTACCCAGGTAGAAGAGGCGCATGAGGCTTTTTTTAAACAACTAACAAAATCATCCAAAGTGCAGGATTTGGTGGTGATGGGGGATTTCAACTATCCAGACATTGTTGGGAAGCTAACACAGTGGGGCACAGACCATCCAATAAGTTCTTGGACTGTATTGGAGACAATTCTTTATTTCAGAAGGTTGAAAAAGCTACTGGGGGAGAAGCTGTTCTAGATTTGATTTTAACGAATGGGGTGGAGCTGGTTGAAAATTTGAAAGTGGAAGGCAGCTTGGGTGAAAATGGTCATGAATTCATAGAGTTCATGACTCTAAGGAATGGTAGAAGAGAGAACAGAAAAACAGAGACAATGGATTTCAGGAGGCAATTTTCGTAAACTCAGAGAGCTGATTAGCAAGGTCTCATGGAAAGCAGAACTAAGGGGGGAAACAACTGAAGAGAGTTGGCAGTTTTTCATGAGGCATTAGTAAGGGCCCAAAAGCAAACTATTTCACCACAAATTGGGGTAGATGGACTTTCAGACTGGCCCAGTGAGTTCTAACACTGAGAGCAATATGTTGCACTTTCTTGGGCATGTTTTCCTGTAACCCATTTCTGATCGGTTTCTCCTCTTTGCTACCTGGAACTGGGGTTTCACTGAGCCCTCCCACCCACCAGTCTGGGATCACTCGCACATCAGGCACCTCTGGCAAGCTGCAGGCTCACTCCTGCTCCTACGCTTTCTCAAGCATCCACACAGCTTTGGATACACGCAGTTGTTGTTACACGCATACTCTATGATGAGCCTCTGGATGAAATGATAGGGAAGCTACTATAATGATAACTATCAGCCTATGACACCAGAGCTGTAGAACCCTAGTGAGGCTACCCCTAACACAGCTACCCCTCTGATACAGACAAGTCTGTTAACGATAAAGAATCTGAGCAGATTACCAGAAAGCAAACAAAAATCCTCACAAACTCAGCATAACGGGCTGCTCTGAGTCCATAGAAATGAGCAGATTCTCACCATGCCCAGTGATACGAGGCATCTGGCAGATTCTCAAGGCACAAGTTGCATTTGCTTTGTCACTTGGGTTTTTCAGGCTTCTGTACCCTGGGTACCTTTCACCTGGGGCCAGCACTTTCCCCAGGTCCGTCCTTGCTCTTCAGATCTTTCCAGGAGTCCTCTTGTGCAGGGAGTAAAGAACTGCTGGTTTCACTTCCTGCCTTCTATAGCTTCAGAAAAGGGTGGGAATCCTTTGTTTCAAAGTCTGTTCCCAAGACTAGGCTTTGGAAAAACACAAACAGGCCCCTGTAGAACCACCCATTAATTACAGGCTCCCTGGAGCATTCTGACGAAGGCTTACTAAGTGGGAGTTCATCTTTTTGCCTAACAACTCATTACCATTAAAAGACCCTTCCCAATGGACTGTCTAGCACCTTCCCAAGTGGGAGGTACCCAGGTGTAAGGACATTGGAAATAAAGACGCTTAGTCCATATGCATAAATTCAGATAAAAAATAATGCACGAATACAAAGAGGCTAATCATATTTAGCACATCATAACTTTTCCAGTGACACCTTGAATGACCTGTCTTGCAAAATTATCCATGCTTTAGTCCTACCACAGTAAAATATTCAATATTGGGGTTTAGTGTCACAGATTCTACTTTCTTCCATGTTCCTTCTGGATCGATCAAGAATCCCATTCTTTCTGACATGATGCCTGAATAGGCATGTTTCCTTTCTAAATTCATGTATTTTATATTACCAGTGGCACTCTAACCTCATCCCTTCCTTCAGATCTCATGGATAAGATTGGAAAATGTAGTTCAAAGACAGTCCCTACTGCTATTGGCAGACTTCAATTATCTCTGGAAACTGAGATTCGGTTCATGTCTGGATGCCACAGAACTTGCAAATGTTGTTGTTAATCCCTTCAAAAAATATCACTCTCTCCCCTGGCTGGTAAATCCTCCTTCCTATGAAATAATGTAATCACCCTTCTTATTTCTACTGGTGGGAATTTGAAATGATTGCAGAGAGGAAAGTGAATATTTATTTTTATAGAAACAAAAAACAATGGTACCACTTGTAACCATCATTGGTAATGAATTGTTACCAATCCCAAATGGGAAGTCCTGGAAAATAATAGATTCCAAAGGGAAATAATGGAGACCAGAGAACTGTTGACCCAAAAGATAAAACAAAAAGGAAAGGGAATGTCTCGTTCAAAGGAAATTAGTGCAGGGAGAACTTCTGATTTCAGTGGAAGTCCCTATTCTTCTGATGGGTTAGATGAGAAGGTCTCTTGCTTCAATTCTCCATATACTCCGTATAGATGTCAATCAGGCATAAAAGAGCTTCCTAACTGACATGAATATGCAATACCCACCAATTTCATTGAAAAAATGGTGTTAAAATGCTCATGCAATATATTCTAGAGGTTCTCCCAAGTGTCTGAAGGTGAATTGTCACACTATTTGTTAGCTGAGAAACCATACAAATTAACCAGTGAGGGTCTGGATCTGTAAATCATCACTCACATGATGTAGACCAATGTTTCTTAAACTGTGTTCCGCGGCACACCAGTATGCCATGAGGCAGTTGGAGGTGTGTTGAGGAGAAAAACAGAATTAAAAATGGCTGCTCTGAAACAGGCAGGCAACCTTTTTGCCCCTCCCCCTCAATAACTTTCCCCGACCCTATTTTACCTCAATAACTTCCCCCTCCAATCCTTTCCTCCACCCCCCGACCTTTTTTTTTTTTCAACAAAAAAATCCTTGATGTTCCCCATTGAAAAAAAATATTGTTTGGTGATCCTCAGTCTTAAAAAGTTTAAGAAACACCAATGTAGATGCAGCCTTCATCACCATTTCCTTAGGGAGAAGCAAAAAACGTGGTTTTCTCTTGCTGTGGTTAGGCAAAAAGTCTGGAGAGCAACACTGACTAAGGACCATACATCCGTTTCAGTGCCCCAGATTCCAGAGTTCCCAGCAGTCTGGCCTAGGACAGAGGCCAATGACAGTTTTAGGGTCTAGAAGGTCCAGCTGGAATGAAGGGCCTGTTGTGCTGGGTTTTGGAAAAGAGCAAACAGTGAGAAACATCCCTCCACTGCACAGGCATTGCTGCCCATGGCTGGGATTCCCAAAGGAGACGGAGGCAACATTAAAAATGCAGACTAAATAGACAAGAGAGAGGCTCTGTGGGCCTGGAGCAGCACAAGGCCTTTCCAACCCCAACCCCAACCACCCCCCTCTTAAATTCTCACATTAGAGTTTAGGTGGAACTCAACTGATTTTCTGTTAGCTCAGTCCCAGTGGGCTCCCTTAGTGGCCGGTGTCTCAGCGGTTGTCGCTCTGCTCTCTCCCCACGCTTTGAACCTGTGTCACTCCCAGGACCACGGCGTCCTCTTCAGGACACTCCCCCCCCCCCCCCAGCAGCGCCCACTGCTCCAATCTCGTCTCCACTTCGGGGTGTCAGCAGCCCTTCGCCTCAGCTGCCGCCAAGGCCAACTGCAGCCCCGTTGAGCCCTCCCCTCAGGGGAAGCCACAGTCTGCAAAGGCCACGCCTCAGTGGGCTAGGTGCAGTGCTAGGGAAAGGGGGACCCAAGGCCACCCACTGATCTATGCCCTTGAGTGGCAGCCTTGTCCTGCCTCCTTCTCTCCCCTCTTTTCCATGGGCCCCTTCCCTGTGGCCCCTCGCACCTTCCTGGCTCTTATTTACCTGGGAGGTACCAGCCCAGAGCCCCCCTCTTTAGCTCTCCCACCCAGTGTTGCTCAGCCCAGGTGCCTCTCCTCCGCTGGGAGCCAGTTCTGCACCCTTGCTGGGCAGGACCCAACTGCCTCTGCTTTGCTGCTTTGCTCGTTACAAGTGTCTCTTTGATAGACCAGGGCTCTGTGCAGGCTTCCTCCAGCCTGCACTGACCCTTCTGGCCAGAGGGGGCAGCTTCCCCACTACAGGTTGCAATGCAGAAAGATGCTTAGGGGATGCTTGGGACACCTAATTCCATTAGTCCACTTGCCCGATTTAAGCTTTCTCTTCTCTCTTCTCCTGACCTTTCCAGTTACGTGGGACTCAAATGATGCACTTGAAATGGCCCCCGTCCTAGCCAATACACTGGTGCCTGAAACTGGGACCCACAGAGCTCTAAACTGCAGTTGTTCCAAATCATTGGGGGCACCCTGTGGCCCACTGGGCTCCTATGCATGGCCTGAGAGACATTTTCTTTACCTTTGTCCAGCTACAGGTTTGCCTGATGAGCTTGGTTTTCATGTGCATGTTTTTCCTGTCTGCATTGCTCAAGTGACACACATGTAAAACCAGGGCCTGTGAAGGGAGACGTGTGTCGATTGGCCACAACCTCGGCTTCCTCTGCATCCAATCCAAGCACTGCTACCGTTCAATCAGCACAGCCTCAGACCCTAGGTACGCAAGCACACTGGAAAAATACCCTATCCCCATAGCCCATCTTGGTCATGACAACCTTGCAGCCTCACTAGAGGACGTAGGTCCACCAAGGTGGCCCACTCACTAGCCGAGGTTGCCCATCACTGCGGTCGTGTGCCCAGCCTGCTTATAACTCACATCCAAGGTAATTCAGGTTGACCATGCTGACCATTGGGATAGAAATACTCCTAGCTGTCCCGGTGAAATTTACCCAAAGTCTTTGTCATTTATTTATCATAGAATTCTAGAACCCCAGGGCAGGCAGAGACCTCAGGAGTCATCGAGTCCAGCCCCCTGCCCAAAGCAGGACCAGCCCCAACTCAATCATCCCAGCCAGGGCTTTGTCAATCTGGGACTTAAAACACCTCTAGGGATGGAGATTCCACCCCCTCCCTAGGGAACCCATCCCAGGGCTTCCCACCCTCCTAGTGAAATAGTTTTTCCTAATATCCCACCTAGACCTTCCCCACTGCAACTTGAGCCCATTGCTCCTTGTTCTGCCACCCGCCACCACTGAGAACAGCCTCTCTCCAGCCTCTTTGGAACCTCCCTTCAGGGAGTTGCAGGCTGCTCTCAAAACCCAGACTAAATAAGCCGGAATCCCTCAGCCTCTCCTTGTAGGTCATATGCTCCAGCCCCCTCATCATTTTGGCTGCCCACATTTAGGGCAGCAGTTTTCTACCACTGGTCCATGGACAGGTGGTGGGCCACAGACCACTGCCTGCCGGGCTGAGACACACTGCCTGGCCACCCACCCGCTTTTGATTAGCCCTTCCCACTGGCGTTCCCCATATCGGAATTCCTTTCCACTCACTTCACCATGCGGTAGGAGGGCGAGTGGGGCAGTGGGCAGTTGGGTGTGCTGTGGCTGGGGCTGAGGTCACTGGGGCAACCTCACTGTGGCCCTGGTTTCAGCTCCAGCAGCCGCTATGCTGCCTGGCTGGCAGGGCCACGTGGAAAGCACCGGTGGGGGGCAGCCGAGGCCTGCTCTGGCAGCCGGGACCAGGGCCTGCCATGACCATGTGGTGGGGAGGCTAGGACCTACCATGTGGCAGGGGGTGGGGGACTGCCGTGGCTCTGTGGTGGTGGGGGGGCTGGGACTGGGACCTGCTCTGGGGGCCTAATCAAGAAAGATGAAGTAAGGTCAAATAGGGCATGTGTATTCAATGAGTCAAAACAGCCACGTGTAAAAATATCAGTTCACCTGTATTTAACTATCTGCTAAACTGTGACCTTTCACACTCCATGCCTGTGTCTGAAAGCAACCAATTTCAGAATAGCTTTTCTCAGGGACTGATGGACCGCCTTGTTTCTCAGCAGTATAGGGCAGGGGTGAACAATGCCATCAGGACTGTGTACAATACATACAATATTTTGTGCAGGATTGCAGGAGGGTTGAGCACTGGAACCGCATGGGGACATATGTCTTCTTTTTGCATGTAAAAAACGGTGTCAATATCTATATTGATCTCAGAATCAATAATGATTTAATATTTCAGCATTGCCTTGCATCTCCAAAGGGTATGCAGAGTCAGGAAATTTCACTTGGAAGGACATTTAGACTCCTAACCCTCCACAACATTTTATTGGAAAGCAAGAAAGAAAGCAAGAAAGAAAGAAAGAAAGAAAGAAAGAAGGGATAACTTCATTCTCAAGGAGTCAAATGGGCCATGTTTAAGGAAATACATCGGTTCATTTGCATTTTACTATATCCTAAACTGTTCCATTTCACACTCCATGCCTGTATCTGTAAGCCACCAATTTCCACATTGCTTTTCTCAGGGACTGATGGACCTCCTTGTTTCTCAAGAAGTAGATAAGAGGGTTGAGCAAGGGGATCAGGACTGCAAACCAGACAGACATTATCTTCGGGAAGATTGCGGGAGGGTTGAGCAGTGGAACCACATAGACTGTCATTATGCTCACATAGTAAACCATAACCACAATGAGGTGGGAGGAGCAGGTGGAAAAGGCCTTTTTCTTCCCTGTGCTGGAAGGGATTCTCAGGATGTTGGCGACGATACAAATGTAGGTTGCCAGGGTAAACAGAAAGATCCCAATAGTGAATATTACAGCAAAAAAAAATGTCAGCCATTGCAGAGTTTGTGTCTCGCCACAGAACGGATCTTTAACTGGTGCAAAATCACAAAAGAAATGGTCAATTTCTTTGGGGCCACAGTATGTTAATTGCAAAATGAAAATATGTACCATGATGGCGTAGGAAATACTGAATATCCAGCACCCTGCTACCATGTTGCCACACACCCTGCTGTTCATTAGAGCAGGGTAACGGAGGGGGTAGCAGATCGCTAGGTACCGATCATAACACATGTCCGTGAGTATCAGACATTCTGCAGTGGAGAGGATTCCATAGAAATCGAATTGCACAATACAGTTCTGAAGCGAAATGGTTCTGTCCCCGGTTAGAAGACTGCCAATCAGCCTGGGCAGGGTGGTAGAGACGTAGCAGAGCTCCACAGAGGACAAGTTGGCCACAAAGTAGTACATGGGCGTGTGCAGGTGCTGATAAGCCATCACCAGCACAATGATGAGGAGGTTCTCAGTCACAGCCGCAAGGTAGATCACTAGAAACAGTAGGAAGAGGAGGGGCTGCAGTTCAGGGCCGTTTCCAAACCCTAAGAGCATCAGTTCCATGATGGGTGTTTGATTTTTTCCTTCTGCTTTGTCCATAATTCGTATCTAGAAACAGAAAAGCATCAGACATTCATGGAGCACGTGCATGCAGGTTGTGTTCTTGGCTGCATTCCTGACAACCAGAGGACAGTTGTTTTACACCTCTGCATCTCACCACCTGAAAAATGAAGTTGTCGATAAGCAGAAAAAAAAACCTCATTCCATTAAGATGTCCAGCTTCCCATATAGGGGAACCAAGAGCAATGGATCTTAATGAGTTACAGAAATGTTCCCCCAGACTGCCTTGAACTCTCTTGATCTTTAAATAAATACATTGAGCCTGGGATTTTGAAATATCTTCCTGTTAGTGTCATTTCAGCCAATCTAGAGGACATAACAAAAGGCAATAGATTGGAAAGGAAGGATTTTTAAAGTTCAAACATGGGTCCATCTCTCATGCAGCTGGGAGGTGTCATTCCCAGCTGGAGTAACATGCTTTAGCTTTGATCAAGCTAGCAAGATAAAATTAGCAAAGAGAACAGGGCAGCAGAAGCAGTGGTTATCGGATATTCAGTCGACTAGTCCACTAGTTCCGAGAGGCATTTCCCCAGAATCAGGCATTTCAGCAGAACCTCGGACAAGCTGGAGACTCTTGTACATTTCAAAGCAGGCACCCACATGCAGCCCAGAGTCAGCCAGAATTCCTGCTCCAGTGGGGGCTCCTGTACATTTCAAAGGAAGAATGTGGAAGTGCCTATCGACTAGTTGATTAAACATAATTTAACAGCCTTAGGCTACATCTACACTGGCCCCTTTTCCGGAAGGGGCATGGTAATTTTTGAGATCATAATAGGGAAATCCGCGGGGGATTTAAATATCCCCCGCGGCATTTAAATAAAAATGTCCGCCGCTTTTTTCCAGCTTTTAGAAAAGCCGGAAAAGAGCGTCTACACTGGCCAGATCCTCCAGAAAAAAGCCCTTTTCCGGAGGATCTCTTATTCTTTGAAGTACGAATAAGAGATCCTCCGGAAAAGGGCTTTTTTCCGGAGGATCTGGCCAGTGTAGACGCTCTTTTCCAGCTTCTCTAAAAGCCGGAAAAAAGCGGCGGACATTTTTATTTAAATGTCGCGGGGGATATTTAAATCCCCCGCGGATTTCCCTATTACGATCTCAAAAATTACCATGCTCCTTCCGGAAAAGGGGCCAATGTAGACGAGCCCTTTACTGTTCACGTACCTTGGATCTCGGATGGTTGAGGTAGCTAGTGTGTGCTGCACACTGCTACTGTTGGCAGAAGAGTTCAATCAAAGGTTGTGTGTGTAGCTCTAGGGGAGCAGGGAATTACACTTTTGATGCTGAGCACGGATATGCTTCATGGGACAAGAACAAAAAGACCAAAGAGGCATATTATGGTGTTATATTTATAATGACATAGCCTATGAATTCCTAGTATGCTGACAATAATTAATGATATATTCCTCTTTTCATTAACACAGTGAATTGGGAATTCAATATTAGTTCTCTCCATATTTAAAATATGTAATTAATAAATTCATTTTGCACTATTTTCTGTATTAGATTAATATTCTAACTTAAATTGATATATTTTAAAAACAATGACTAGTCCTGTGGCTTTTGCCCATGAGATCCCATGATATTACAGATCGATATTTGTCTCTAAAGTGCCACAGGAGTAAATTTGGTATTTAAAGTTATAAACTATCACAGCTACCCTGCTGAGACTTTTATACTGATACAATATTTTCTAGACTTGGCTATAACATTAAGATAATATGTATATAAATGTCTAAATTTCATTTTCATTACATATTCAATTGACAACATATATTTTAAGATCAACTTGACAAAGCCCTGGCTGGGATGATTGAGTTGGGATTGGTCCTGCTTTTTGCAGGGGGATGGACTCGATTTCCTCCTGAGGTCTCTGCCAGGCCTAGAATTCTATAGTGTCAAAGCATGTCACAGCCACTGACTTCCTCATAATAATTTTATACCGGACAAATTTCCAGATTGAGAGTCGATTCACTTGGCAGGTGCCTTGAAGTGGAGTATCCCAAGGGTTTGTCCTGGGGCTAGTTTTGTTCAGTCTCTTCCTTAATGACATGGAAGAGGGGCTGGTTTCCACGCTGAACAAGTTTGCAGATGACGCTAAGATAAGGGGAGGGGCAGAGCTCAGAGTATCCCAGGCAAACGAGAGGATTGGGCTAAAAGAAACCTGAAGAGGTTCACCAGGGACAAGAGCAGAGTCCTGCACTAGGAAGGAAACAATCCCAAGCGCTGTTACTGGCTGGGGACCGACTGGCCAAGCAGCAGAAAAGGACGTGGGGACACAGGGTGTGTCTAGACTACAGAGTTTTGTCGACAAAAGTGGACTTTTGTTGACAAAACTATACCTGCGTCTACACTACCGATGAGTTCTGTCAACATAACGTCGACAGAACTCAGCAGTTTTGTCGACGCTGGTAAACCTCATTTTACGAGGCATAACGCCTTCTGTCGACAGAGTTCTGTTGACAGAAGGTGTTATTGCATGTAGGGTTGTGTCTAGACTACAGGGTTTTGTCGACAAAGCAGCTTGCTTCGTCAACAGAACTGAATGTAGTCTAGACGCTCTTTGTCGACAGAAGCTTTGTCGACAGTATCTGTCTACAAAACATCTGTCGACAAAACCCTGTAGTCTAGACATACCCACAGTGTGTGAGAATCTAACAGTGTATTGGGCTGCCAGCAGACCCCTCGCAGGGTTACATGGATGGTGAATTGTACAGCAAATCGCACCCCCCCTTGCATTCATTGTAAAACACAGTCAAGAATTGTAATAACCAGCCTCAGTCACATTTGTGGCTGTAAACCAGGATAACATGGTACGTGGATGAAGGGACGGACGACACGGGAAGGGTCACTTGACAATTATCTGCTCCTCTCGTAACCTCTAAAGCACTTAGTGCTGCTGCAGTAGGTCCTGCACTGAGCAGGGAGTAGGACTAGAACCTTCTACCATCTCTTCTATCCCTAAGCGTCTATGATGCTACGGCTCTGGGAAGTGGCGTTTGCTGCGGTGGGAGGACAGGACATTGGGGTAGATGAACTTTCAGACTGGCCCAGAGTATTCTAACACTGAGAGTCATTCACTGCACTTTCTTGGGCATGTTTTCCTGTAAACCATTTGTGATCGGTTCCTCCGCATTGCTACCTGGAGCTGGGGTTTCACTGAGCCCTCCCACCCACCAGTCTGGGATCACTCTGGCAAGCTGCAGGCTTACTCCTGGGCCTACAGTTTCTCCAGCATCCACACGGGTTTGGATACACCCAGCTATAGTCATACACAGTCTCTATGAAGAGCCACCTGATGAAACAACTATAGGGAAGCTATAACCATCAGCCTGTGACCCCAGAGCAGCACCACCCTACTCAGATGAAACCACCAATCGGTAGGAAATTGTTATCCCATCTGCCTCTCTGTCAATGCCCACTACTGCTAACCAAGCTGGATTTTTTCCCACACACTTTGTTGAAAGACACACTGGTTTAGGTAAAACTACAGACAAGTCTGTTAACAGCAAAGGATCTGAGCAGATTACCAGAAAATAAACAAAAAACCTCACAGACTCAGCATAACGGGCTGCTCTGAGTCCGTAGGAGAGAGCAGATTCTCACCCTGCCTGATGATACCAGCGTCTGGCAGATTCTCAAGACACAAGTTGCCTTTGCTTTGTCACTTGGGTTTTTCAGACTTGCGTACACTGGGTAAGATGCCTTTAGCCTGGGTCCAGCACTTTCCCAAGGTCCGTCCTTGCTCTTCAGATCTTTCCAGGAGTCCGCTTTTGTGGCGAGTGGAGAACTGCTGGTTTCACCCTCTGCCTTATGTAGCTGTAGAGAAGGGTGGGAATCCTTTGTCTGAAATTTGTTTCCTAGACTAGGCTTTGGAAAAACACAGACTGGCCCCTGTAGAGTCCACTCTCTGGAGCATTCTGAGGAAGGCTCACCAGGCGGGAGTTAAGCTTCTCCTGAAGTCTATTGTTTTGGCTAATGGCTCATTACCCAGAAAAGACCCTTCCCAATGGACTGTCCAGAACTTTCCCAAGTGCGAGGTACCCAGGTGTAAGAATACTGAAAATAAGGATACTTAGTCCCTTTGCATAATTTCAGATACAAAAGTAATGCATGAATACACATAGGCTAATCATATTCAGCACATCATAATGTCACAATGTTATAACATCATCAGCACGTTTCCTCTCTAAAGTCGCAAATTCTATTTTAACAACTGCACTCTGACCCCATCCCTTCCTTCAGATTTTATGAGATAAGACTAGAAAATGTGGTTCAAAGACAGTCCCTACTGCTATTGCTAGACTTCAATTATCTCTGGAAACTGAGATTTGGTTCCACAGCTCTTCTCAGTGAATGTTGCTGTTGACCCCTTCTACAGAAATCAGTCTCTCCCCAGGTTGGTAATTCCTCCTTCATATGAGATGATGTAATCACCCTTCACATTTCCTCTGGTGGGAATTTGAAATGGTTGCAGGGTGGAAAGTTCATACTTATTTTTATAAACAAAAAACAATGGTACGAGGACTGACTTGTTACCAATTCCAAAGGGGAAGTCAGGGAAAATAATGGATTCCAAAGGGAAATAATGCAGGCCGGAGAACTTTTGACCCAATTGGCAAAGTAAAAAGGAAAGGAAATATCTCGTTGAAAGGAAATGAATGCAGGAAGAAATGCCGATTTCAGTGGAAGTCCCTGTTCTTCTGATGGGTTAGATGAGAAGGTCTCTTGCTTCAACTCTTCATACACTCCTTCTTGATGTCAATCTGGCATAAAAGAGCTTCCTAGCTGAAATGTATATGCAATTCCCACCAATTTGGTTGAGAACGAGGGACAAAATATTCATGCAATATATTCTTGAGGTTTTCCCAAGTGTCTTGTCACACTATTTGCTAGTTGAGAAACAGTACAAATAACCAGTGAGGGTTTGGATTGGTAAAGCTTCCCTAAGCTTCATGTGATTTAGACACAGTCTTCATCAGCATTTCTGTTAGGGAGAGGCAAAGAAAATGGGCTGGGTTTCGTTTACTTTTGCTATACAAGAAATCTGGAGAGCAACACTAACTGAGGACCAAAATGCAGGACAATGTAGCACTTTAAAGACTAACAAGATGGTTTATTAGATGATGAGCTTTCGTGGGCCAGACCCACTTCCTCAGATCAAATAGTGGAAGAAAGTAGTCACAACCATATATACCAAAGGATACAATTAAAAAAAATGAACAAAGGACCACACCTCCATTTCAGTATCCCAGATTCCAGAGTTTCCATCAGTCAAGTGACTATTTTCATGCCTAGAAGGTCCAGCTGGAATGAGGGTGTCATGGCTCCTTCCCCACTCTGGCATGATAAATGCAGAAGTAGGGGCCAGCAAGTGTACCCCAAAGCCTTATCTACCAGGTTTTGGTATAAAACTTCCCCCAAAATCTTAAAAACCTAGATCTTGGGAATAAAACTTCCGCTGCCACTACCCAAATGTTGATAAAGAAATCAGGGGAAAGATCATTTGGGAAATCTCACCCCTATTATAAAAATCAGGACACACAAGTAACCACTGCCAGGTTAATAAAAAGAAAAGAGAAAACTTTATTATTACAACAATATTCCTGTTGCAAGTATAATGACTAGATGGGAAGGTAACAAAATATACTCATGGAGAAACTCCATGGGCCTAGAACTTAGTTACAAAGAAAAGCCAAAACATCTTTTAAGTGGTGCCAGACATCAGATCCCATACCCAATTCCTTTGTCCCAGTTTGAAAGTCCCACCTACATTCCTACTGGTCACTCCACCTGGCTAGGTGTAGTTAACCCCTTAATCCCCAGGCTGCTGGCTAACCCTCATCATCATGACAGAGGGGTCTATAGTGGTAGGTTTCAGAAAAGAGCAAATAGTGAGAAACGCCCCGAGGCACCAAAGATTTAGTCGTCTGTGACTGGGATTCCCAAAGGAGACTGAGGTAACATTAACAATCTAAAGAGACAAGAGAGAAATGCTCTGCTGCCCCTGGAACAGGGACTTTGCAACCCTAAAAACTCTTAAACCCTTCAATTCCCAAATTAGAGTGTATGTGGAACTCAAGTGAGTGCCTGTTAATTTTTCCCTGAATTAGCTCAGTCTCCAACAGGGCTCCTCTGAGGGCCAGTGCCTAATCCATCATCGCTTTGTTCTGTCCCCACATTCCAGCTCTGGACCCGCATTGCTCCCAGGACCACGGCGTCCTCTTCAGGACACTTCCCCCAGCAGTGCCCACTACCCTGATCTCATCTCCCCTTCTAGGGTGTCAGCAGCCCTTCACCTCACCTGTTGCCATGGCCAACTGCAGCCCCAGTCTAGCCCATCACCTCGGGGCAAGCCACTGTCTGCAAAGGCCACTCCTCAGTGTGACTAGGTGGATGAGGCTTTTTTTAAACAACTAACAAAATCATCCAAAGTGCAGAATTTGGTGGTGATGGGGGGACTTCAACTATCCAGACATTGTTGGGAAGCTAACACAGTGGGGCACAGACCATCCAATAAGTTCTTGGACTGCATTGGAGATAATTCTTTATTTCAGAAGGTTGAAAAAGCTACTGGGGGGAAGCTGTTCTAGATTAGATTTTAACAAATAGGGAAGAGCTGGTTGAGAATTTGGAAGTGGAAGGAAGCTTGAGTGAAAGTGATCATGGAATAATAGAGTTCATGTTTCTAAGGAATGGTAGAAGGGAGAATAGCAAAACAGAGACAATGGATTTCAGGAAGGCAGATTTCGATAAGCTCAGAAAGCTGGTAGGGAAGGTCCCATGGGAAGCAAGACTAAGGGGAAAAACAACTGAAGAGAGTTGGCAGTTTTCCAAAGAGGCATTATTAAGGGCCCAAAAGGAAACTATTTCACTACAGAGGAAAGATAGAAAGTCTGGCAAAAGACCACCTTGGCTTAAGCAGGAGATTCTGTATAATCTAAAAATAAAAAGGAGTCGTATAAAAAGTGGAAACTAGGTCAAATTACAAAGGATAAATATAGGCAAACAATCCAGGTATGCAGAGGCATGATTAGAAAGGCAAAGGCACAACATGAGTTCAAACTAGCTGAAGACATTTTGTGTCTAGACTACAGGGTTTTTTCCCAAAAAACTCCTCTGCATCTAGACTGCTGCCACGTTCTAGCGAAAGTAAATCAAAAGAACGCAACAGTTCTTTCGACCGTGGAAAAACTCATTTTACAAGGAATAATACCTTTTTTCAAAAGTGCCCTTTCAAAAAAAGGTGGTATGTAATTCAAACTGTGCTTTTTCGAAAGAGAGCATTCAGACTACTCGCTGAAGTCTAGATCCTCTCTTTAGAAAGAGGCTTTTTTGAAAGTATCTTTCGAAAAAGCCTCTGTTGAAAGAGACTTGTAGTCTAGACGTACCCAAAAAAGGGAAACAAGACAGTATGTTAGAAGTGAGAGGAAGACCAAGGACAGGGTAGGCCCACTGCTCAGTGAGGAGGGAAAAACAGTAACAGGACACTTGGAAATGGCAGAGATGCTTAGTAACTTCTTTGTTTCGGTCTTCACTGAGAAGTCTGTTGGAAGAATTCCTAACATAGTGCATAGTAGTGGGAAGAGGGTAGGTTGAGAAGACAAAATAAAAAAAGAACAAGTTAAAAATCATTTAGAAAATGTAGATGTCTGCAAGTCACCAGGGCCTGATGAAATGCATCCTAGAATACTCAAAGAGCTGATAGGGGAGGTATCTGAGACTTTAGCTATCATCTTTGAAAAATCATGCAAGTCAGGAGAGATTCCAGAAGACTGGAAAAGGGCAAATCCAGGGCCCATCTACAAAAAGGGAAACAAGAACAACCCAGGAAACTACAAGCCAGTGAGTTTAACTTCTGTGCCAGGAAAGATAATGGAGCAAGTAATTAAGGAATTCATCTTCAAACACCTGGAAGATAATAAGGTGTTGGGAACAGCCAGGATTGATTTGTGAAGGATAGATCATGTCAAACCAATCTGATAGCTTTCTTTGATAGGATAAGAGGACTTGTGGATAAGGGAGAAGTGGTGGACATGGTATACCTAGACTTTAGTAAGGCATTTGATATTGTCTTGCATGATATTCTTATCAATATACTAGGCAAACACAACTTAGATGGGGCTACTATAGGGTGGGTGCATAACTGGCTGGATAACCATTCTCAGAGAGTAGTTATTCATGGTTCACAATCCTTCTAGAAGGGCATAACAAGTGGGGTTCCACAGGGGTCTGTTCTGGGACCAGTTCTGTTCAATATCTTCATCAACGATTTAGATATTGGCATAGAAAGTACGCTTATTAAGTTTGCAGTTTGATACCAAGCTGGGAGAGGTTGCAAATGATTTTGAGGATATGATCATAATTCAAAATTATTTGGATAAACTGGAGAAATAGTCGGAGGTAAACAGGATGAAGTTTCATAAGGACAAATGCAAAGTGCTCCACTTAGGAAGGAACAATCAGTTTCACACATACAGGCTATGTCTACACTGGCACCCTTTTCCAGAAATGCTTAAAACAGAACAGTTTTCCATTATAAGTATTTCTGGAAAAAGCGCATCTACATTAGCAGGATGCTTTTCCGGAAAAGCACTTTTTCCGGAAAAGCATCCGTGCCAATGTAGACGTGCTTTTCCGCAAAAAAGCCCCGATTGTCATTTTTGCGATGGGGACTTTTTTGCGGAAAAGAAATCTGTGCTGTCTACACTGGCCCTTTTCTGGAACAGTTTTCTGGAAAAGGACTTTTGCCCAAATGGGAGCAGCATAGTTTTTCCGGAAAAGCACTGATGATGTTACAGTAGATCGTCAGTGCTTTTCCGGAAATTCAAGGGGCCAGTGTAGACAGCTGGCAAGTTATTCTGGAAAAGCGGCTGATTTTCCGGAATAAGTGGCCAGTCTAGACACTGAGCCACAGAGTGGGAAGCAACTGTCTAGGAAGGAGTATGGCAGAAAGGGATCTAGGAGTTATAGAGGACCGCAAGCTGACTATGAGTCAAAAATGTGATGCTGTTGCAAAAAAAGCAAACATGATTCTGGGAGGCATTAACAGCTGTGTTGTGAGCAAGACACGAGAAGTCATTCTTCCGCTCTACTCTGCGCTGATTAAGCCTCATTTGGAGTATTGTGTCCAGTTCTGGGCACCACATATCAAGAAAGACGTGGAGAAATTGGAGAAGGTCCGGGAAAGACCAACAAGAATGATGAAAGTTCTAGAGAATATGAGCTGTGAGGAAAGACTGAAGGAATTGGGCTTGTTTAGTTTGGCAAGGAGAAGACTGAGGGGGGACATGATAGTGGTTTTCAAGTACCTAAAAGGGTGTCACAAGGAGGAGGGAGAAAAATTGTTCTCCTTGGCCTCTGAGGATAGAACAAGAAGCAATGGGCTTAAACTGCAGCAAAGGAGGTTGGGGTTGGACATTAGGAAAATCTTCCTGCCTGTCATGTTGGTTCAGCACTGGAATAATTTGCCCAGGGTGGTTGTGGAATCTCCATTGCTGGCGATATTTATGAGCAGGTTAGATCAGTGTTTCCCAAATGGTGCTCCACAGAACCCTGGGGTTCCACGAAAAAAAATCTGCTCCCCCACCCCCTGCAGAACCCGTAGGCAGCTCCCATTGGGGCTTTGCCAGCGAGAACGGGCTTCTTGGAGTGCGCGGCTTTGGCCACTTCACCACCCGCTGCAGCTGCCCCACCCCTGCGCATGGCGTGGCCCCTCCTCGCCCTGCAAGACAGCATTGTCCTGAAGCCTCGCAGCCGCCTCCTCCTCGTGTACAGTGGCGGCTGCTGATGCTACTGCTGTGAGGGGGAGCAGTGGCCGGCACCAAGGAGCCGCTCTCAGAACCCAGCTCAGGCTCTGCTGCCCCCCGCAGGGTGCGCTCGGACGCCCTGCCCCCATGTGCTTCAGCTCTCTCTACCCTGCGCCCCTCCCCAGCCTACTGGGGAAGTGGCAGAGTTTGATCTGGTGGGGAAGGTTGGGGTTTCTACATACTCCCCGCCGTGCCAGCGGGAAACATGGCCTGGTGCTGCAAGGGTGGGTGAGGGGGGGAGAGACTGAGATCCCCTCCTCCTCCCCCCAGCCCTCCAGGAACAAAAGCTGCCTGGAGGCTTTCCCTGCTGCAGCAGGGTGCCAGGCCAGGTAAGCGTCCTCCCTCATGCCCAGACCCCACACCCAAATCTCTCTCACTCGCCTCTCCCCAACCAAGAGCCCGCATTCCCACCTTGCTTTGACACTGTGCCCCAAGGCCCTCTTGTACCCTCCACCCTGCCCCAAGACCGCTCTTGTACCCTCCCTTCTGGCCAGGCACCCTGCCCCAAAACCCTCCTGTACCCTCCCTCCTGGCCAGGCAACCTTCCCTAAGACCCTCCTGTACCTTCTGTCCTGGACAGGCACCCTGCCCCATGACTCCTTTTGTACCCTCCCTTCCAGCCAGACACCCTGCCCCAAGACCCTTCCTGTAGCCTCCCTCCTGGTCAGATACCCTGCCCCAAGTCCCCTCTTGTACCCTCCCTCCTGAGCAGGCACGCTGCCCCATGACTCCTTTTGTACCCTTCCTCCCTGCCAGACACTCACCTCTAAGTCCCCTCTTGTACCCTCCCTCCTGACCAGGCACCCTGCCCCATGACTCCTTTTGTACCCTCCCTCCTTGCCAGACACTCACCTCTAAGTCCCCTCTTGTACCTTCCCTTCTGGCTAGACACCCTGCCCCAAGACCCCTCTTGTACCCTCCATTCCGGCCAGACACCCTGCCCCAAGTGCCCTCGTGTACCCTCCCTCCTGGCCAGGAGAACTCTGTCCCAAACTTTCTCCTGTACTCTTCTTCCTGGCCAGGACATTGCAGATCATCTTTGGGATTTATATAGAAACATCATGAAGTATTTTCCAACCATAAACGACAACAATAACTGGATTTGAAATCCATTAAGTATAACAGCAAACAGTTAGTTTTTCTATGCAAGATTTTGAAAACCTAATTGAATTCACTTCAGGTGGCCAATTAATACATTTAAAGAAGTTTCTCTGATTACGTTTTGGGGCGGCTTATGTCAAGAATTTTCAGCTTTATCAAGACGTGCAGTTCGTCAGTTGTTAACATTCACCAGCACATACTTGTGTGAAACTGGGTTCTCGAATTATGCAGCAACAGAAGCAAAATACAGAAATTGGCTGAATGCAGTCCTTGGTATGCAAACTCAACATTTTAGTATTAAAGAAAATATAAAAAGAATCGCCAAGAAAAGAAGAAAAACCACTCTTCACATTGAAAACTTCCAATCTAATTAATATTAGATTTTGAGCTTTATTTTTTGTACACATTAAATGTGATTTTTGTTTTTAAATATGTGCAATTAAGGTTATGCGATCCACATTTAGTTTATTTAGTTTAGCATTTGTTCATTATTATTATTATTACTTATGGCGGGGTGGGGGGGGAGTCATGGTGCTCAGGTCCGATGGGTCTTTTTTTTTTGGTTGAGAAATTTTCATCGAAATTCTTCCGAGTTTAAAAGGGTTCCATGGCCAAATAAAACTGGGAAACACTGGGTTAGATAGATAGCCATAAGGGATGGTCTAGACAGTACTGGGTCCTGCCATCAGGACAGGGGACTGGACTCGATGACCTCGCAAACTCCCTTCCAGTTCTAGTGTCCTATAATATTCTATGGTTCTATGATACTATTATTCTAGTGCTAGAGGGACCTTTGCCCATGCAAAACTCTGGGTCCTGACCCTGGGATCCTCTGGCTGCAGCCTTGTCCTGCCTCTTTCTCTCCCCTCCACTGCCTCTTGTTCCCTTTCAGTGGGCCCCTTCCCTGTGGCCCCTTGCACCTCCCTGGCCCTTGCTTCCATGTTGCAGCCTGGGAGGTACCAGGCTGGAGCCTCCTTGTCTAGCTCTCCCGCCCAGTATTGCTCAGCCCCGGGGCTTCTCCTGTGATGGGAGCTGGCCTGCACCCTCGTTTGGCAGGACACAACTGCCCTCTGCTTTGCTGAGCAACTCCTAATAACCTGCCCCAGCAAGCTGCCCTCTGGGGGTATGTCTACACTACCCTCCTAGTTCGAACTAGGAGGGTAATGTATGCATACCGCACTTGCTAATGAACCCCGGGATTTGAATTTCCCGGGCTTCATTAGCATAAGTGGGGAGCCGCCATTTTTAAATCCCCGCTGCTTCGAACCCCGTGTAGCGCGGCTACACGGGGCTCGAACTAGGTAGTTCGGACTAGGGTGCCTATTCCGAACTACCGGTACATCTCGTTTCACGAGGAGTAACGGTAGTTCGGAATAGGAACCTAGTCCGAACTACCTAGTTCGAGCCCCGTGTAGCCGCGCTACACGGGGTTCGAAGCAGCGGGGATTTAAAAATGGCGGCTCCCCGCTTATGCTAATGAAGCCCGGGAAATTCAAATCCCGGGCTTCATTAGCAAGTGCGGTATGCATACATTACCCCGCTAGTTCGAACTAGCGGGGTAGTGTAGACATACCCTGATTTACCCATTGCAAGCATCTCTCTCATTGGCCAGGGCTCCGTGTTCTGGAGGAGGTCAAGTTATGTGGTAACATTGGTCCCTCCTAGCGTTAGCTTTTTGATAGTTTGGAGAGTGCTCAATGGCCCAGATTAACAGTAATAAAATAGGAGGAGTTACACCAGAGAACAATTTGGTCCGTACTATTGGGAACTCCCTGCAACTTCCTTTCAATATTTCAGAAGACGTTGCTGTTAACGAATACCCAAAGGTCCCCATTGCAAATTGTCCAACCCAGTGGGACGTATTAGTGAAGACACAGTTCAGAGTCTATCCAGGAACTCTTGGGTTGTGTTTATACAGCAGTGTTTGGGACTCTCAATCCCCCAGCTGTTGCAAACTGGGGAGCTGAAGGGCCTTGACACTGATATGAATCCAGTTGTTTTTACTTCAGTTTCACTGTCACAAAACATGACGTGAACTCTTCATATCTCTCAGGAAATGTGAAGGGAGGAGACGGGCGAGAGTGCATCTGACAATAGATTGCCAGTGTGAAAGTGAAGCAGCCCAGTTAAATTGAAATGATCTGAGTTAGTGTAGTGGGGCAGACTGGCCGCCCACGGAGCTGAAGGAGGAGGAACCCCTCTGGACGCCATGTTGGGCTGAGGCTAACCCCGCCCTGTCCCCTGACCGGAAGCCAAGAAGGGCGGGCCCAGGACTATAAAAGCCCAGGCAGCAGCCCCAGTCAGTGCAGAGCCTGCCTAGCGGCTAGAAGCCTCTCCTGGACTCCCAGCCTGGGGCGTGGGGACTGAGGCCTGGCCTGGGCCTGCTACCTGCCGGGGCCCAGAAGCAGACTACTGGCTCCCTGCCTGGGAGGCGGAGGCCCAGCACAGCCAGCCTACCCGCCCGGATGCAACGGCAGAGCAACCGGTCCAGCCTGAACCTGTGCCCCAGCGCCTGCCCCGGGACCGGGAGAAGTGGCCCCAGCTACGGTCTCCGCTACCTCGACCGGAGGCGCTGCCGGGGATTTCCACAGACCCTGACCCAGAGGCCTGGCTGGACCTGGGTCAGGGCCCCACTGACACCCACTGGCCTGCATGTGGCGCTGGCACGGGACAGGCAGGAACGGCAGCCGGGGAGAAAGCACCTTGGACTGACGGGCGAGTCTCACTTGCTGACCAGACTCCCAGGCCCTGGGCTCTGGGGCCAGGCCCCCCTGTGGGTCAGAGCCCCTCGACACAGCCAGCACCTGGAGCCCAGCTGAGCCCTAGTGACCTGCAAGCGGCCACGGACTGGACCGGACCGCCCCGGTGGGACGAGACTCTCCTGGACTCCCTGCCTCCACCGCTGGACACCCAGGTACCGCCCGAGGGGGAGAACGGAAGGGGCCCAGGGATAGTGGGGGCTGTTAAAAGCCCCTCGGCCGACGCATTTCTGGCTGGAGCCCCCGCTGAGCCCCAGCAGCCTGCACCGCTGCCCTGGGGCCCTGGGCCGGGGCGCAGTGGAGTGGGTGGGCCAGTGCCCCCCCCCCCGCCACCCACGTATTGGGTGGCAGCCTCCCCCTTCGCCACTGCCACAGGCGATCCGCCTGCACCCCTCCTGAACAAGGAGCTACCTGACTGTGTGTATTTGTTGCCACGCCCTGGACTGAGGGCCTGGCCACCGGTCAGAAACCGACTGTGTTGGGTAACTGCCGCACCCAGCACCAAGGGCTGACCACCCCTTATAAACTGACCGTGGTGGTTTGTTACTGTCACACCCTGAACTAAGGGCTGGACCGTGCCCAGTGAACTAACGGGGCCGGCCTTAAAGGGGCAGTGCCGTGGGGTGGACTGGCCACCCAATGAGCTGGAGGAGGAGGAACCCCTCCGGACAGGCAAACTGACTACAGTTAGAAAGGAGAAATAGCTTCTCGGGAAGGCACCCGGACAGGAAGAAGAGGTTTTCTTGTTCAATGGAGGGGAAAAGTCGATGTAGGTGGATAGTGTGAGTCTGCGCCCCATGTTCTTCATAGTGGTGGAATCATTGCATGGCTCTCACATAACGGCGGGACATTTTGCGGAAGCAAATCATTTAAGGGGACATCAGATCGTTGAAGGTGACATGGAAAGTTTTTATTCTCTGACTGTGATGATCCCATTGGTAATCATTGCTCGTGTTTGTAACTGAAGTGATTACTAATGATGACCTGTCCGTATGTGCAATGTAATTACATCTGGGAGCTCCCACGGGGCAAGACTCTTTATGTGGAGCTAGGGGGTTGGGAAGGGCCTGTTCATGTTAATGAGTCATTGGGGGAATCAGTCATTGGGGGCCTGAGGAGAAGTTTCTCTCCTACCAGGTTAGGCTGCCAGAGACACTCCTGTGACTCTCCCAGGGCAGGGGACCAGGAGAAATGATGCTGGGACGCTGTATTTTTCCACTTACTGGTCTAGGAATCAAGCTGAAAACAAAGGGTCCCGCCCCATCCTCACCTTATATAAGGCAGGGAGCTGGCTCATTGGATGCTTTTTTCCCCCACACTCCTGGAAACAGCAGAGAAACACCAAATAAGCTGGGGAACAGCTTGAACCAAGACTAAATGACACTCCAGCCTGCGTCTAGAAAGCTGAGCTGCAAGGCCAATGGCACCTGTGCATTGAGAGTCTGCCCGTCTGCCGGATTCCTCCGTCAGGGTGAGGAACTGCTCATTCCCAGTCACTGTCACCAGGGTGTTAGGCGTAGTTACCGGTCTTTCTTACTTGCTGGAATTTGATTGTGTTCTATTTGTATTGATAGCAGGAATGTGCAACTGCTATTTAAACAGATCTGTTCATAAAGTGCTCATAACATGTGGAGAAATCAACCATCTCCATTTCCCTCTCATTTCTGGTCCCATTCTGTCTCTACATCTCCCCGGTTTTTCATTGTTCTCCAGGCAGTTTCTCCCTTCTGGATTCAAAATAACGACTCTTCTTTCCTTGTCATGAGTTGTCATGTTTATTTCACTTCCATTTCTATATATGGGTTTTTTCTTTGGATCTCAGTTCTGCCTCTGTAAATCCAGATAAAAATGGTGCAATTTACCCACCAATCTCTCTAACCATTGGTGTGGTCTATTTCTGGTGGGGGGGTTTCTGTGTTGATCTGTTTCTCAGCTGCGTCTCTCAAGTGGTGCAATTAACATTATTCCAGTCTGCTTGGACAGGCGATAGCAGGACAGGCCTTCATACACACCACGGACTCCTTGGTCTTTTTGTTTTTGTCTCATGGAGCATATTTGTGCTCAGCAACAAAACAGTAATTCCTTGCTCTGTTACAGCTACACACACAACTTTTGATTGAACTCTCCCGCTAACCACAGCAGTGTGGTCTGCACAGCACAGACTAGCTAACCCAACCCAATCCCATCTGAGATCCAAGCTACATACCCAGGTGTGTGTCTCAAACCACGGCCTCCGCAGCCCTGTTCTCCCTGATCATTTTACCTTACGAGCTTGATCAAAACTAGCATGTGTTACTCCAGCTGGGAATGACACCTCCAGGTGCATGACAGACAGACCCATGTTTGAACTTTAAACATTCTTCCTTTCCAATTGATTGACTTTTCTTATGTCCTCCACATTGGCTGATAGGACACTGACATGAGGAAGATATTTCCAAATCCAAACCTCAAAGTATTTATTCCTCTCAGAAGGAAGGCAGGGATGGATGGTGATCAGCCTGCTGTTGTTACCTGCACAGCATGGGCCATGTTTGTCTTCCTCCCAGAAGACAGAAGGGATTTCATCTGCACTAAGTGCAAGCTGGTCACCATTTTGGAAGAAAAAATTAGAGGACTTGAGGCCCAAGTATCGACCCTACATTCTATCAGAGAGGACAAAGACTTCCTCGATAGAAGGCAGCGTTTAATCCTGCAGGCACAGCATGCTGAAGAGCCAGTCAGGGCAGGACAGGACAAGGAAGAGAACTGGCAGCATGTAGCCTCTAGAAGGAGAAGACCAACTCAGGTATCCCCCAGGGTATGTCTACACTACCCTCCTAGTTCGAACTAGGAGGGTAATGTATGCATACCGCACTTGCTAATGAAGCCCGGGATTTGAATTTCCCGGGCTTCATTAGCATAAGCGGGGAGCCGCCATTTTTAAATCCCCGCTGCTTCGAACCCCGTGTAGCGCGGCTACACGGGGCTCGAACTAGGTAGTTCGGACTAGGGTGCCTATTCCGAACTACCAGTACACCTCGTTTCACGAGGAGTAACGGTAGTTCGGAATAGAACCCTAGTCCGAACTACCTAGTTCGAGCCCCGTGTAGCCGCGCTACACGGGGTTCGAAGCAGCGGGGATTTAAAAATGGCGGCTCCCCGCTTATGCCAATGAAGCCCGGGAAATTCAAATCCCGGGCTTCATTAGCAAGTGCGGTATGCATACATTACCCCGCTAGTTCGAACTAGCGGGGTAGTGTAGACATACCCCCATTCCTGTACCGGTAAATAACCACTTTCAGGCTCTCTCCACAGGCACTGCGGTGAACAATGCTTAGGCAGGGACCTCTCAGGAAAGAAATCAGAAGAGAATCATAGAATCATAGAATAATAGGACTGGAAGGGACCTCGAGAGGTCATCGAGTCCAGCCCCCCGCCGTCAAGGCAGGATCAAGCTCCATCTACACCATCCCTGACAGATGTCTATCTAACCTGTTCTTAAATATCTCCAGAGAGGGAGATTCCACCACCTCCCTTGGCAATTTATTCCAATATTTGACCACCCTGACAGTTAGGAATTTTTTCCTAATGTCCGATCTAAACCTCCCCTGCTGCACTTTAAGCCCATTACCCCTTGTCCTGTCCTCAGAAACCAAGAGGAACAAATTTTCTCCTTCCTCCTTGTGACACCCTTTTAGATATTTGAAAACCGCTATCATGTCCCCCCTTAATCTTCTTTTTTCCAAACTAGAACGGGGTTTGTTGCGAGGGAAGGGTTGCCAGCTTTGTCCACATATTCATTCTGCTGATACCATTATTGGACCTAACCAAGTGAGTTATAAGATCAAGAACACATATTCCTGCGCATCCAGAAATATAATCTATGCTATCATGTGCCGAAAGTGTCCGTCTGCTATGTACATTGGACAAACATCTCAGACACTTTGCCAAAGGATTAATGCCCACAAAACAGATATCAGACAAGATCACAAAGAGAAAACAGTTTCTTGCCATTTTAACCAGAAAGGACACTCTCTCAATGACTTAACCACCTGCATTCTGCTACAAAGACCTTTTACATCTGCACTTGAAAGGGAATCCTCTGAACTGTCATTCATGTTAAAATTCGACACTTTCCAAAAAGGACTTAACAAACATTTGAACTATCTCACCCATACCAAGATAGTTTCCCCAATTATCACCTCTAATACCATTAACTCACAAACATCCCACACTCCCTACCTCTAATATCATCCATTCACAGACACTTACCTTCCTTCCTCCTCCCCCCCCCCCCCCGCATCCCCCTCCTGTTCTGCAATGTGATTTGTCCTTTTCATATTTGTTCATTTTTTTAATTGTATCCTTTGGTATATATGGTTGTGACTACTTTCTTCCACTATTTGATCTGAGGAAGTGGGTCTGGCCCACGAAAGCTCATCATCTAATAAACCATCTTGTTAGTCTTTAAAGTGCTACATTGTCCTGCATTTTGCTTAAGCATTGTTACAGGCTGGGGACTGAATAGCTAAGTAGCAGTTCAGCAGAAAAGGACCTGGGGGTTACAGTGGATGAGAAGCTGGATATGAGTCAACTCTGTGCCCTTGCAGCCAAGAAGGCTAATGGCATATTAGGGTGCATTGGGAGGATTATTATCAGCAGATCCAGAGATGTCATTATTCCCCTTTATTCGGCCCTGGTGAGGCCACATCTAGAATCTTGTGTCCAGTTCTGGGCCCCACGCAATAGGAAGGATGTGGATGCATTGGAGAGGGTCCAGTGGAGAGCTACCGAAATAATTAAGGGGCTGGAGTGCAAGACCTATGAGGACAGATTGAGTGATTTGGGTTTGTTTAGTCTGCAGAAGAGAAGAGTGAGGGGGGATTTGATAGCAGCCTTCAACTTCCTGAAGGGAGGTTCCAAAGAGGATGGAGAGAGGCTGTTCTCAGTGGTGACGGATGGCAGAACAAGGAGAAATGGTCTCAAGTTACAGTGGGAGAGGACTAGGTTGGACATTAGGAAAAACTTTCCCTAGGAGGGTGGGAAGCACTGGAATGGGTTACCTAAGGAGGTGGTGTAATCTCTATCCGTAGAGCTTTTTAAGTCTTGGCTTGACAAAGCCCTGGCTGGGTTGATTTAGTCGGGGTTGGTCCTGCCTTGGGCAGGGTGGCCGGACTTGATGACCTCCTCAGGTCTCTTCCAGCTCTATGATTCAAAGACCAAAAGAGTTCAGGGCAGTTTCGTGGTATATTTCTGTCATTCAATAAGATCCAATGTTCTTGTTTCCCCGATATTAAAAGCTCAACATCTTAATAGAATGAATCTTTGATTACTGAAAATTTCATTTTTCAGGTGGAGAGATGCAGAGGTGTAAAACTTCTATCCTCAGGTTTTCAGGAATGTAGCCAACACACAACCTGCCTGCACATGCTCCATGAATGTCTGATGCTTTTCTGTTTCTAGAAACGAGTTATGGAGAATGTCAGAGATGGAAATCGAACACCCATCGTAGAACTGATCCTCTTAGGATTTAGTAACAGCCCTGAATTGCAGCCCGTCCTCTTCCTGCTATTAGTGGTGATTTACATTGTGGCTGTGGCTGGGAACCTCCTCATCATTGTGCTAGTTGTGACTGATCCGCACCTTCACACCCCCATGTACTTCTTCGTGGCCAACTTGTCTGCTGTGGAGATCTGCTACGTCTCCACCACCCTGCCCAGGCTGCTGGCCAGTCTCCTAACCGGGGACAGAACCATTTCTCTACAGAACTGTATTGTGCAATTCGAATTCTATGGAATCCTCTCCACTGTAGAATGTCTGATTCTCACGGCCATGTGTTATGATCGGTACCTAGCGATCTGCCACCCCCTCCGCTATACCGTCCTGATGAATGGAAGGGTTTGCAGCCACATGGTGGCAGGGTGCTGGATATTCACTATTTCCTACGCCATTATGGTACATATTTTCATTTTGCAATTAACTTACTGTGGCCCCAAAGAAATTGACCATTTCTTTTGTGATTTTGCACCAGTTAAAGATCCGTTCTGTGGCGAGACACAAACTCTGCAATGGCTGATATTTTTTTTTGCTGTAATATTCACTATTGGGTTTTTTTTGTTTACCCTGACAACCTACATTTGTATCATCACCACCATCCTGAGAATCCCTTCCAGCACCGGGAGGAAAAAGGCCTTTTCCACCTGCTCCTCCCACCTCATTGTGGTTATGGTTTACTATGTGAGCACAATGACAGTCTTTGTGGTTCCACTGCTCAACCCTCCCGCAATCCTGCACAAAATGATGTCAGTCTTGTACGTAGTCCTGATCCCTTTGGTCAACCCTCTTATCTACTGCCTGAGAAATAAGGAGATCCATCAGTCCCTGAGAAAAGCTATTCTGAAACTCTCTGCTTTCAGACACAGTCTGTAGTGTGAACGGTCCCATTTTAGAATATAGTAAAATAGCGATGAACTGATGTATTTCTTTTCCCATGGCCATTGACTTTCTTTCTTTCTTTCTTTCTTTCTTTCTTTCTTTCTTTCTTTCTTTCTTTCTTTCTTTCTTTCTTTCTTTCTTTCTTTCTTTCTTTCTTTCTTTCTTTCTTTCTTTCTAACAAAATTTTGTGGAGGGATAGGAATCTAAATATCCTTCCAAGTGAAATTTTCTGAGTGTGCATACTCTTTTCAGACACAGGGCTATGCTGAAATATTAATATTATTATAGGTACTGAGATCAGTATAGATATTGCCACAAATATATTTACATGCAAAGAGAAGATGTATGGCCCCTGTAGTTCAGTGCTCAACCCTCCTACGATCATGAATAAATATTGTGTGTATTGTACACAGTCCTGATACCCTTGGTCACCTGTCTTATCTACTGCCTGAGAAACAAGGAGGTCCACGAACCCCTGAGAAAAGCTGTTATGAAACTGGTTACTTTCAGATAAAGGTATGGAATGGGAAAGGTCACATTTTAGCAAATAGTTAAATACAGATGAACTGTATGTCCTTTGTATGCATACTTTTTGCAGACACAAGGCAACATTGAAATATAGACATCAGTATTGATACTCAGATCAATAGAGATATTGCCACAGATATATTACATGCCAAAAGAGATTTATGGCCCTATGTGGTTCCAGTCCTCGAACCTCTTGTGGTGCTGTAAAAAATATTTTCTGTCATTCCCAGTCCTGATAGCCTTGCTCAACTATGTCTTCTACTGCCTGTGAAGCAAGGAGATCCATCTGTCCCTGAGAAAAGCGATTCTGAAATTGGTTGCTTTCGGACAGACACGGAGAGTGACAGGTCACAGTTCAGCAGATAGTTAAATACAGAGGAACTGAATTTGTTTTACACATGGCCCATTTGACTCATTGGTAACACGGTTACCCCTATTTCACCTACTTTATCTTTCTTGATTAGGATCTTCCGTTGTCAATTACAAATTTGAAATGAGGTGAAATATTTTGCCATCACCTTAATTGAACATCCATTAAATCATTAGCTAGATAAACAAGACATGAAATTCTGTGCAGGGTTGGGCAATTGGCGTAGCTGAAGTTGCAGAGCTTAATTCGACTTTTGCCCTGCGGTGTAGATATGCCCTAAGTGTCCTTCCAAGTGGCATTTCCTGCCTGTCCATATATTTGTCAGAGGCAAGGCACCTCTGTCTGTCGACACCGATATCCATGTAGGTATTGATACAGAGATAAAATGCAAACTGAAGATGTTTGACAACAGTTTCCATGCTCAGAAGACCTGACATCCCTCACTTTCCAAATGAAAAGAAATGAATGAATTAAAAAGAACAGGACATGAGTACCCGAAAGCACTGGGCAACTTTTCCAATCTCAGCCTACACAGCTGTCCATGGGCCTCCTTCGCCCCGGGCAGAAATGCAATCCATGCACAGAAACTTTTACCACCCAGGTGTGAGAAATATTGACCTAAAGAATAAATCTCAGTGAGACTCTCTCTGGTATTTCTGTTCAGCCACAAAATGTTTGGTGGGTAAATAGCAGCTCGTAGCCCAGATCTGGTCTGTCCGGGTGAGTTCCTGGCAGGCCCTTGACACTGTATTGCTCTGCCCGGTCACTGGGCTAAATAAAGTGGCTTATTTGAACCAAATTAAGGGTCGGTTAGAAAAGGGAGGGAAGGAAAGCCCAGGCTCTGAGGGGAGTGTGAGGAGGGGGTTCAGGAACTGTTCCAGGACGTGGCTCACGAAGATGTGTTCGGCGTGGGCTGTGGCTGATAAGGGCTATCTGGGGGTTCCGTTTGCAGGATTCAAGTCTGTACTGGGCTGTGTGCTCCAAGGATGGAAACTTCCATTCCTAACTTCTGAGCTGCAAGCCCCACACGTGGGGTATGTCTACACTACCCCACTATTTCGAACTAGCGGGGTAATGTAGGCATACCGCACTTGCAAATGAAGCCCGGGATTTGAATTTCCCGGGCTTCATTTGCATAAGCGGGGAGCCGCCATTTTTAAAACCCCGCTGGTTCGAACCCCGTGCAGCGCGGCTACACGGGGCACGAAGTAGGTAGTTCGAACTAGGCTTCCGAGTTCGAACTACCGTTACTCCTCATTTCACGAGGAGTAACGGTAGTTCGAACTCGGAAGCCTAGTTCGAACTACCTAGTTCGTGCCTCGTGTAGCCGCGCTGCACGGGGTTCGAACCAGCGGGGTTTTAAAAATGGCGGCTCCCCGCTTATGCAAATGAAGCCCGGGAAATTCAAATCCCGGGCTTCATTTGCAAGTGTGGTATGCCTACATTACCCCGCTAGTTCGAAATAGGAGGGTAGTGTAGACATACCCATGGTTTCTTATATGACATCATAAAAAATGAGTTTTCAATCCCAATCAATCATGTGCACAATCCTGAGAGAACTTTCCAACTTTGGGAGGGAAAAGGCCTTTTTCACCAGCTTTTTAAGATACATAAAATCAGCTGACACCCCTCAGTGATAAAGAACTGGGCATTCCTTAGCTAGGTCACCTGTCTATGGGCTTGGACCCATTTACCACAGTGGAATCACTGCTTGTTTTCCACTGGTTTAAGTCAGAGGCAAAACTGGACTAGTGACTTGAAAGAACTTTTCATAGAATTAAGTATTTTAAGGCCAGTATTATCAATAGTAGGGGAGACTGGGAAACTCAAGGCATGAACTTTAAATCTACGTCTACACTGCATCCCTCTTGCGCAAAGGACTATGCAAATGAAGCACAGATTAGCATGTTGCTATACTTCATTTGCATAATTAATTAGGAGCCTTTTTGCACAAAAAAAGCCATCTACACAATGCCTTGTTGTGCAAAAACCCCCTCTTGCGAAAGAGCCGTTCTTCCTCATTTTTTCATTTTCTCAGCCATGCACCAGGTGTGGCGGGTCGGACTCGCCCCCTCCAGAAGCTGCCGGGCCCCTGCTGAGCTCGAAGGGCGGCAACGCGGCAGTACGGAGGCAAGGCGCCGCGAAAAGTCCTGGATGGGCAGCGACGGGGTCCCCAACCCGTGCGCGGCCGGGCGGTGAGGCAGTGGCAGGATATCCGAAAGCCGGCCGGCGTGACATCACTTGTGACGTCACTATCCCGCAATCCGGAAGTGGCACAGGAAAAGGAAGTCAGGAAGGAAGTCATGGAGGAGGGGGGTTTAAAAGGAGCAGCCGGGACGACAGGAGGGGGGGGAATCCCCAGGGTGCAGAACACGGGGCGAGCGGCCAGCAGAGCTTCTCGGGCTGTGGAGGCCTTGGGGTGAGACATAACCCCGGGGTCCCCAGACCATGCGTCTACCAACGCGAGGGGGAAGAAGCGGCCCAGGGCGGGGGAGAGGACCCCGAGAGCGGGGGAGTTTAGGGGGAGCTTGACCCCCCCCCCGCTATTTCCGGATGTAAATCCGGCCTTTAGGGCCCTGGGTCGGGGTTCGGAGCGAGGGCGGGCCCAAACCCCCTTCCCCCAGCGGGCCGTCAGGCCAATTGATGTTAATTGGGTTGGAGGATAGTTAACCTCAGCGCACTTATAGCGAAAGTGAATGATAATAAACCGATTAGAAACTTAACAGACTAAGTAGGTTTGTTAATAGACACGGCCGGGTGATCCTTGGGTACGAGAAAACTCGCCAACACGTGGTGGAGAATAGGGGTACATTCCGACCCCGACACGGGGGTGTAGGAGGAAGGGGTGCAATTGACACTATCCTTGTTAGTAGGAAGAAGGGAAAAAAATGGAAGTGAATAAGATTCTGGAATGGCTAATGGAAAATCAAAAGCAGCAGCAGCAACAACAGACGCAGGTGCTACAGCAACTCCTTACTCAATTCCAAGACCAGCAGAACCAAATGTTGTGGGAGCTGAGAGGGACTCCTACTGGGTTACTGGCCGAGGGAATAGGAATCCGCTAGGAGGAGAAGGAGCCGGCGGCGTGGGATCACAGTTGCCCATACGCCTAACGAAATTGGGACCGGAGGATGACCCAGAGGCGTTCCTGGTTACTTTTGAAAGAGTCACGACAGCAGCCAAGTGACCACAGGAACACTGGGCGACACTCCTGGCCCCCTACCTTTCGGGACCAGCGTAGCTCATGTACCGGGGCATGTCTACCCGTGATGCACTCTGTTATTACAAGGTCAAGGAAACTATCCTAGACCAGCTAGGAGTAACCCCAGAAATGCATCACCGTCGATTCTGAGAGGCCCGGTACAACCTACACGAGCGACCACGCGCTGTGGCCCAACGCGTAAAGGAAGCAGGAATGAGGTGGCTGGAACTGGAGACAAAGACGGGCGTACAAGTGGCTGATTTAGTGATCCTGGAGCAATATGTACTGATCCTGCCTGCCGAGGGTCAACAATGGGTCCGGCGCCATTTGCCTGAAATACTGGAAGAAGCGGTCACCTTAATGGAATGCTTCCTTGCAGCTGAGGGAACGGAAGGGAAGGGAACATCTGGGACCCCACGGGAGGCTAGGAAGAGTGAGCACACGGCCCAAAAGCCTACGACCACACCGCGAGCCAGGGACGGGGGGAAACCGCCGTTAGGACTATTCCCGGAAAGAAGGCTGGCTCCACGGTGGAGCAGGCCTACCAGCGGGGCAGAGACCACGCGGGAACCCGATACCGGGCCGGGACCTTCCCGTCAGGAAGAGGTGGCCCAAAAAGGGGCTTGCTATCAGTGTGGCTAAGAGGGGCATTATAAAAAGGATTGCCCCCTCATGGATTGTACTTTTGGACAGCGCCGTGGGGAAAAGGCAGGCCGGGGAGAGGCGAGCCGTGCCCAGGTAATGAAGGAAATCAAGGTAAACGGGCAGTGGGTGGAGGCAGTATTGGACTCGGGCTGTGGGCAGACCCTCATCCGGAAGGAAGTGATATTCCCTGCCACGGCAAAAAGCCCCTCCGTATCCCTCCGCTGCGTCCATGGGGACATACACTCTTATCCCACAATTTGAGTGAAAATAGAGAACGGGGATCTAGCGGAGCTATGTACCGTGGCCGTAGCACCTAAGTTGGCATACTAGGCCCTGTTGGGGTGGGATTGGCCCGGTTTAAGGAGATTATTGGGACAATGGGGGGATGAGCAGGCGAGGGGGGAAGCTGAGGACTCAGAGCCGGGGACGCTGGTAGCCCATGGGGAGGAGGCCGAGAGCCAAACTTCATCAGGGCAACAGGAACAGGACCAGCCAAAGGCGAACCCTTGTCTCGAACTAGATGAAGGAGATTTCCTCACCTTACAACTCGAGAATCCAGCCCTAAGGGGGGCCTGGGTCCAAGCAAAGGGAGAGGAGGAAAACCGGGGAGGAAACCAACCGAACCAGAACTTGGGGCCCAGATTCAAGGTAAGCAATGACTGTTTATATCGGGTGGTGCCGGGCAATCTCCCCGGAGAAGAAAAACGGCAGTTATTAGTCCCTTGACCCTGTCGATGGAAGGTCCTGGAGTTGGCACATGAGCACCCCTGGGCTGGACACCTAGGAACAGATAAAACGCAGCAAAAGGTGTTGCAACGGTTCTATTGGCCCGGTTCTATTGGTACCAAGAAATTAAGAACTTTTGTGCATCTTGCCCCAATTGCCAGAGGACGGCCACAGGCAAAGTGCCTCCCACCCCTTTGATCCCCCTCCCCGTAGATGGGACCCCATTTGAGCGAATAGCTCTTGACCTGGTGGGGCCCCTCAAGAAATCAGGGCGTGGGCACAGCTATATACTCATCATAGTAGACTATGCCACACGCTGCCGTGAGGTTATCCCCCTGAAGAAGGCGATGGCCCCTGTAATTGCCGAGGAATTGGTAAAGTTGTTTTCCTGGGTCGGTCTACCCAAAGAACTATTAACTGATCAAGGGACGAATTTGACTTCGAAAATTATAGTCGATTTATGTAAAGTATTGCAGATTAAAAAGCTGAGGACGGCGGTTTACCATCCCCAAACAGACGGCCTCGTAGAACGATTCAACCGAACCCTGAAGGGAATGTAGCGGAAATTCGTTCAAGACGACCCTCGGGACTGGGACAAGCTGCTACCAGCCTTAATGTTTGCCATACGAGAGGTACCTCAAGCTTCATCGGGATACTCCCCCTTTGAACTATTATGTGGGCGATGGCCACGGGGGATTTTGTACCTTGTGAAGGAAGGGTGGGAGGCAAAAGTGTCCCCAGCCCTGGGGGCGGCCCAATATGTAGAAAAACTGCGAAGGAATCTACACGCCCTGGTGGATTCGGCTCAGGGCAAATTACGGAAAGCCCAGGAAGGGCAGAAAACGTATTACGATAGGAAGGCCCAGATAAGGGATTTTGAACCGGGTGACCAGGTACTCCTATTACTCCCAGTGGGCGATTCCAAATTACTAGCTCATTGGCAGGGGTCCTTTCGAGTGGTGAGGAAAGTAGGGCCAGTAGATTACGAGGTACGGGTAAATGGGAATCGGCGAGAGACCCAAATTTACCACGTTAATCTATTTAAAAAGTGGAACCAGCGGGAAGCCCTTTTAATTGAACCCTAGGCCGCCGACATAGAATTCGGACCATGGGGGGAACCCGAGGTGAGGTTCGAAGAGATACGAGTGGGGGAGGACCTTTCAGAGATACAGCAAGGACAATTATACAGTGCTCTTAAGCAATTTCAACAGGGGCTGACGAGTTGCCCTGGCCAGACCAACCTAATTCATCATGAGATTAAGACCGAACCAGGGAAGACGGTAAGAGACAATATACAACCCCTACCCAGGAAGTTATGGGATACGGTGAAAAGAGAGCTTCAGTCAATGCTAGAGTGGGGGGTAATCAGGGAATCCCATAATGAATGGAGAAGTCCTATTGTATTAGTGCCGAAACCGGATGGTTCTCTACGATTTTGCATAGACTTTCGTAAAGTTAATACTATTTCAAGTTTTGACGCCTATCCTATGCCGCGTATAGATGAGTTGCTAAGTCGCATCGGGAGAGCAGTTTACTTATCTATTTTAGATCTCACGAAGGGTTATTGGCAGATCCCATTGGCCCCAGAAGCACAGGCCAAAACAGCCTTTGCCACCCCCTTCGGACTATATCAGTTCAATAATATGCCTTTCGGCCTACACGGGGCCGCGGCCACATTCCAGAGACTTATGAACCAGATTCTCAGAGACCATCAAGAGTACGCGGCTGCATATATAGATGACATCATCATATTCAGTGAATCGTGGGAGCAACATTTAGTTCATATCACGGCAGTATTAAGAGCTCTACAACAAGCAGGGCTAACGGCTAACCGCAAAAAGTGTCAGTTTGGAAAGTCAGAAGTCTCGTACCTGGGGTATACGGTAAGACGAGGAAAGCACAAACCCCTGGTAGATAAAGTCCAGGCCCTTAGCAACTACCCCACCCCAAAGACAAAACGGAAGGTACGTCCATTTCTCGGGTTGGCGGGATATTATAGGCGATTCATTGCGAACTTCTCGTCACTAGCAGCCCCCTCACAGATTTAACAAAGAAAGGACAACCCAAGAGGGTGAAGTGGACAGGGCAAGGCGACACGGCTTTCCGGGAGCTTAAAGAAAAACTGGTACGGGTCCCTGTGCTAATTCAACCAGACTTTTCGAAGCCTTTCATTCTACAAACAGATGCTTCTGAAGTGGGGTTGGGAGCCGTGCTCACCCAAGAGGAGGGAGGCGGGAAACACCCCATTTTATATTTAAGCCGTAAGCTCTTTCCCCGGGAAAAGGGATATGCAACAATCGAGAAGGAGGCACTAGTCTTAAAATGGGCCATTGACTCACTACGTTTTCTTTTAGGTGACAAGTTTACCGTGGTAACAGACCATGCCCCCCTGAAATGGATGCAAAACATGAAGGACACAAACCCACGGATTTTACGCTGGTACCTCAGTTTACAACCCTATCAATTCCAAGTAATACACTGGGCAGGCTCTGCGAACGGGAACGCGGATTGTCTGTCCCGCATAACCGAAACTCAGGGGGAGGTACTGGCAGGTATGTCAAAGGATTTGAGGGGAAAGGTGTGTGGCGGGTCGGACCCGCCCCATCCGGAAGCCGCCGGGCCCCTGCTGAGCTTGAAGGGCGGCAACGTGGCGGCACGGGGCTGAGGTGCTGCGAAAAGTCCCGGATGGGCAGCGACAGGGTCAGCAACCCGCGCGCGGCCGGGCGGTGAGGCAGTGGCAGGATATCCGGGAGCCGGCCGGTGTGACATCACTTGTGACGTCACTATCCCGCAACCCGGAAGTGGCGCGGGAAAAGGACATCAGGAGGGAAGTCATGGAGGAGGGGGGTTTAAAAGGAGCAGCCGGGACGACAGGAGGGGGGGAATCCCCAGGGTGCGGAACACGGGGCGAGCAGCCAGCAGAGCTCCTCGGGCTGTGGAGGCCTTGGGGTGAGACATAACCCCGGGGTCCCCAGACCATGCGTCTACCAACGCGGGGGGAAGAAGTGGCCCAGGGCAGGGGAGAGGACCCCAGGAGCGGGGGAGTTTAGGGGTTTCTTGACACCCCTCGCTAGATCCGAACGTAAATCCGGACTGTAGGGCCCTGGGTCAGGGTTCAGAGTGAGGGCGGGCTCGAACCCCCTTCCCCCAGCGGGCCGTCAGGCCAATTGATGTTAATTGGGTTGGAAGATAGTTAACCTCGGCGCACTTATAGCAAAAGTGAACGGTAATAAACAGATTAGAAACTTAACAGACTAAGTGGGTTTGTTAAGGGACACGGTCGGGTGACCCTTGGGTACGAGGAAACTCGCCAACACCAGGACAGGAAGAACATGCATTTTTGTTCAGCCGAGGGGGAAAGTAAATGTAAGCAGATGTAAGAGTCTGTACCCAATGAGCTTCATAGTGGAATAATTATCAGATGAGTATAACACAATGGTGGGACATTTTGTGCAAAGCAAATCATTTAACTGGACATCAGATCATTGAAGAGGACACTGGAAAATTCTGATCTTCTGAATGTGATGATCTTATGTGTATGCATGTAGCATGTTTGTGTCTGAGGTGCTGAATACTGACGACGTGTCTGTATTTGCAATGCAGTTACACCTGGGTAGCTCCCACTAAGCAAGATGATTTCACTGGAGGGAGGTGGTTGAGAAGGGCCTGTTCATGTTAATGAGCCATTAGGGGAATCAATAGGCCTGAGGAGACGTTTCTCTCCCGCCAGGTTTGGCTGCCAGAGACACTCCAGAGAGTCTGTCAATAATGGTTGTTGTGACTCTCCCAGGGCAGGGGCCAGGCCAAATGGTGTCAGACCCCATCTTGGGACTTGCGTATTTTTCCACATGCTGGTCTGGAACTCAGGTCTGAAAACAAAGGGTTCCGCCCCATCAGTACCCTACATAAGGCAGGGAGCTGGCTCATCGGTTGTTTTTTCTTCCCCACGCAAGAGGACTCCTGGAAACAGCAGAGAAACACGGAATTAGCTGGGGAACGGCTTGAACCAAGACTAAAGGACACTCCAGCCTTTAGAAAGCTGAGCTGCACAGCCAATGGCATCTGCGCTTTGAGAGCCTGCCCGTCTGCCGGCTTCCTCCATCAGGGTGAGGAACTGCTCATTCCCGGTCAATGTCACCAGGGTGTTCTGCTTAGTTTTTGGTTTTCCTTATTTGCTGGTAATTCGCTTTGTTGTCTTAGGCTATGTCTAGACTGCAAGCCTCTTTCGAAAAACAGCATCTAGACTACAGCTAGTACTTTTGAAAAAGCAAGCCACGTTTTCGAAAAAGAGCACCCAGGCAGTCTGGATGCTCTCTTTCAAAAAAGCACAGTTTCCATTGCATTGCGCCTTTTATTGAAACAGCACTTTTGAATAAAGGCATTCTTCCTCGTAAAACGAGGTTTTCCGTGGTCGAAAAAACTGCCGCATTCTTTCGATTTACTTACAAAAGAATGCGGCAGCAGTCTAGGGGAAGATTTTTTGAAAAAAAGGCCACTTTTTTCGAAAAAACCCTGTCGTCTAGACACGCCCTTAGATAGCCTATGTGGTCACCTCAAATCAAACATGAGAATGTGCCTCTAAAGTGAAGTGGCTAGGAGAAAATCTCAGCCTGTTTTGCACACGGGGGCTTATTCCTCTCCACAGTGAGGAGGGCAAACTCAGACAGACATTCCGACTGGCCGGTGGTTTGACCAGAGCAGGCTGTACTCCACCGGGGTCCTAGACTGGGGAGATCATTTATGTTTAACAGCCCAGCTACGTACGGCCTCCTTCCCGTCCCACACACCCAGCATCTTCCCTGACACCAACGTTCCCTTTACTTTCTTCTAAATCTCAGTGGAAAAAGTGTTGTGGGGCGCACCAGTCCTGATGTGTTGGGTGGAGGTGAGCCGTGAGTAGGAAAACAACCCGCTACACTGTACATATGTGTGTAGATGTTAATGTAGGGAGACATGCACCACCCAGACATTTCCAAACTCACGACTTAGAGTCTTCAATTTCAGCACAAGAGTGCAGTAACATTGTGAACTGCACAGAGCAGTCATGAAACTATAACAACAGCTGTTTGAAAGCACAGCATTGAAGGGAATGTACATGCATGTCGGGAAGTAACAGCAGCATAATGAGTCAGTGCTGGGAAGTGAGTGTGAAAGAGACAAAACAAGTGAGTGTCCGTATTTGTGTGTGAAAGAGACCAAGTGTGTGTGTTTGTGTGAGAGGTATGTGTGAGAGGACAAGTAAAAAGTGAGTGTGCATGTGTGAGAGACACAGAGGCAGTGTGTTTGTGTGTGACACAGAAAGAGACAAAGAAAGTGTGTGTGTGTGTGTGTGTGATTGCTAATGGAGTTTATAAGAGATTGTGTCTTTAACACTCACACGGGGAAGTTCACAATTTCAGTATTCAGCTTTTGCCTAAATGCTTGACTATTCACATATATAATTCCGTAAATAAATTCATCAAAAACAGCTTCCCCATGTCTAAAATACACGTTTGAATTGTAATTCTGGTAGTACAAATATATGCCTCCAAATTCTCCTTTGTGCTTTCTGTCCACCCTCCTCTCCTTTTATACCCCCTCCCACTGAAAAGAGCCCTTAATGGGGCCGCTATGTGGGGGCCTGTTTTTCTAGGTTTCAGTGTTTCTGTCACACAATTATGTGGCACCGATGCCAACGCACCATTGCCGCTCCTGGTGTAGATCTAGTGCACGTGGGCACAAAATACATCAGTGGAGGAAGAGATTAGCAGGTAAGACACACAAGAAGTGTAGAGGGGGAAATGAAGAAAGCGATTTTAGGCTGATTGGCTCTGACACATTTGTATTGATAGCAGGAATGTGCAACTTCTATTTAAACAGATCTGTTCCTACAGTGCTCATAACATGGAGAAATCAGCCATCTCCATTTCCCTCTCATTTCTGATCCCATTCTGTCTCTACATCTCCCCCATTTTTCATTGTTCTCCAGGCAGTTTCTCCCTTCTGGATACAAAATAACGACTCTTCTTTCCTATTGATAAGTTTTAGTGTTTATGTGGGTTTGGCTTTGGATCTCAGTGCCGCCTCTGTAAATCCAGATAAAACTGATGCAATTTACCCATCACTGTCTCAGACCAGTGTCATGGTCTGTTTCTGGTGGGGGGTTTTTGTGTTGATCTGATTCTCAGCTGCATCTTTCAAGTGGTGCAATTAATGTTATTTCATTCTGCTGTGACAGACAATAGCTGGACAGGCCTTCATACACACCACGGCCTCTTTGGTCTTTTTTTTGTGCGTCATGGAGCATAGCTGTGCTCAGCAACAAAACGGTAATTCACTGCTCCCTTAGAGCTATCCACACAACTTTTGATTGAACTCTCCCGCTAGCCATAGCAGTGTGGTCTGCGCAGCACAGACTAGCTACCCCAATCCAATCCCATCTGAGATCCAAGCTAGGTACCCAGGTGTGTGTCCCAAACCACTTTCTCTCCTGCCCTATTCTCCCTGATCCTTTTACCTTGCGACCTTGATCAAAGCTCGTGTGTGTTACCCCAGCTGGGAATGACACCTCCCGTGTTAGATCTTTAAATGTCCTTCCATTCTAAGCCATTAACCTTTCTTATGTCCTCTACATTGGCTGATAGGACACTGACATGAAGACGTTGCAAAATCCCAGCCTCAAAGTATTTATTTAAAGATCGAGAGAGTTCAAGGCAGTTCGGTGGGACATTCTGTCCTTCATTAAGATCCAATGCCCTTGGTTCCCCTTTATGTGAAGGTCAAAATCCTGATGGAACAAGTCTTCGTCTGCTTATTGACAACGTCCTTTTACAGGTGGTGAGACGCAGAGGTGCAAAACTACTGTCCTCAGGTTTTCAGGAATGTAGCCAACAACACAACCTGTTTGCACGTGCTCCATGAATGTCTGATGCTTTTGTTTCTAGATACGAATTATGGACAAAGCAGAAGGAAGGAATCAAACACCCATTGTAGAACTGATCCTCTTAGGGTTTGGGAACAGCCCTGAACTGCTGCCCCTTCTCTTCCTGCTGTTTCTAGTCATCTATATTGCGGCTGTGGCTGGGAATCTCCTTATCATTGTGCTGGTGAGGGCTGATCCGCACCTGCACACCCCCATGTACTACTTCGTGGCCAACTTGTCCGCTGTGGAGATCTGCTACATCTCCACCACCCTGCCCAGGCTGCTGGCCAGTCTCGCAACTGGGGTCAGAACCATTTCTCTGCACAACTGCTTTGTGCAATTCGATGTTTATGGAATCCTCTCCACTGCAGAATGTCTGCTGCTCACGGCCATGTGTTATGATCGGTACCTAGCGATCTGCCACCCCCTCCGTTACCCTGCTCTGATGAGCGGCAGGGTGTGTGGCCACATGGTGGCAGGGTGCTGGATATACGGCATTTTCTACACCATCATGCTGCAAATTATCATTCTGCAATTAGTATATTGTGGTCCCAAAGAAATTGACCATTTCTTTTGTGATTTTTCCATTGTTAAAAAGCCGTTCTGTGGAAAGATACAAACTCTGCAATGGCTGGCATATTTTTTGGCTCTAATAGTTACGGTTGGGGTTTTTTTGTTTACCCTGGCAGCCTACGTTTGTATCATCACCAACATCCTGAGAATCCCTTCCAATATTGGGAGAAAAAAGTCGTTTTCCACCTGCTCCTCCCACCTCATTGTGGTTACATTTTACTATGGAAGCATAATGACATTCTTTGTTGTTCCAATGCTCAACCCTCCCACGATCCTCCTCAAAATAATGTCTGTCTGGTTTGTAGTCCTGATACCCTTGCTCAACCCTCTCCTCTACTGCCTGAGAAACAAAGATGTTCTTCAGGCCCTGAGAAAAACTATGCTGAAAATGGCTGCTTTCAGGCACAGGCATGAAGTGTGAAAGGACACTTTTTAGCATATAGTAAAATAAAGATGAACTGATAAATTTCCTTACACATATCCCATTTGACTTTGTGAGAAGAAAGCTACCTCTCATTGACTTTCTTTCTTTCTTTCTTTCTTTCTTTCTTTCTTTCTTTCTTTCTTTCTTTCTTTCTTTCTTTCTTTCTTTCTTTCTTTCTTTCTTTCTTTCTACAAAATATGAAAGTTTTGAATGTTTAGGCATGTGAGATTATGTCTACACTATACTTCTCTTTTGGAAAATGGTAAGCACTCTGAAATTTGCGTACCTTTTTCTGATTCCTTTTTCAGAAGGGCTACATCTACACTGGCATGATTTTCCGGAAATGCTTTCAACAGAAAGCTTTTCCATTAAAAGCATTTTCAGAAAAGCGCGTCTAGATTGGCAGGACGCTTTTCCGGAAACGCACTTTTTCCGGAAAAGCATCCGTGGCCAATCTAGATGCGCTTTTCCGCAAAAACAACCCAATCTCCATTTTTAGGATCGGGGCTTTTTTGCGGAAAACAGTACTGTGCTGTCTACACTGGCCCTTTTGCGCAGTGCTTTTTTGGAAATTCAAGCGGCCAGTGTAGACAGCTGGCAAGTTTTTCTGGAAAAGCGGCTGCTTTTCCGGAAAAAGTGGCCAGTCTAGGCACAGCCAAGAGGTTTTCCCAAAATTTGGCCTGTCTACACTCGGCCACATTTTGGAAGTATCTCCCATATCAGATGAGCCCTTCTTCCTCGTGAAATGAGGTTTTGTAGCCAGACATGAACCCCATCTTGTTCCCCCCCTCCCAGAAAGCAAGAAAAAGGCAGTCAGCCTTTGATGCCCTGGGAACGCAGGTGTGCTGCCTGTCCCTGACTCTACCATAAACAGAAACCAGACAGTAAATGGGCTAGCTGACGACTGGGAGGCCTCCCGTCGCCCTGATGTCTAGTATCAGTAATTGACATGCCTGCACTGTCCCAGGAGAGGACTCTTCGCCCATCACATACCAGAGGTGCCCATTGTCTGCATTTTCCCCGGTGTGAATTATGCTTTGCACCCTTCGTGGGAAACTTGGCATTCAAAGCCATTTTTCCTAATTGGCCACTTGAGACCAGGAAGAAGCCTACGTGACCCAATGGGTATAAAGAGGGTTTGAGCTCCAATCATCTATACCTGCTGGCAGGTACTGATTATCTCCCAAGGTCCGTGGGACGCCCAACCTCGCCCTACTTCTTCCCGAGGTAATGAGAGAAAGACGATGGCCACACCAAGTCTGGAACGCAGGGGTGAGAAATGTACCTGCAATGTGTTTCTTTATGTGTACACTTTAATTGTCACTCTGTTATAAGTTTAGTTACTTTATTATAGTTTCTTAAGGCAAACTGCTTCACTTCTATTGTAAACTGCCTTTGGTAAAGTGATTTAGCTATAAATTTTGGGAATAAGTGGGGTTCCCTCATTCACTTATAAATATATATATATTGAACCAGGTTTCTTTTCTTTTCTCTTTCTTTCTCCTATAAATAAGCCAGTGCGTGTCAAGCTTCTGACTTGAACCCCTGCTGCTGTACCTGAACCGAACACAAACAAAAGAACTTCAGCCGGTCAAAAGGGACAGGTATAGGAAGAGCTTGGGCGTTTTGGATTGTGTCACTCCCAGGCGACAGATCCATTGGGGCATCTCTCAGTCTTTCCCAGACTGCCCACTGCGAAGGGATCCTGTGTCCTAGCAGCTAAAATCTGAGGTGTAATAAGCTCTTCCTATAAACTCAGGGCGTCTGAGAGCCTGTTGGCTGCCCTCTGTGACGGGACCCCAGTCCTAGCAGTAAAGTCACAGACATTAAACTATTTTTCGGGGCGCCCTCCAGCCTCCTAGGCTGCCCAACTGCTGAGACTCAAAATCTCATTGCAGTGAAGACTTGGGTGTAACGCACACGCACACACTGCCCTGACCATTTCAGCTGACAGGTTTACAGAACTTCTGAAGGATCGCTTCTGTTCTTCCAAAAAGAATCTCAGAAGAGCAGATGCATTCCCTGTACACAGTGATGTTTTTTCAGGATACCTCCAGTATCCTGGAAAAAAACTCCATAGTGTAGACATAGCCCTAATGTCTTTCCAAGTGAGTTTGCATACTCTTTGCAGACATAAGACAACACTGAAATATTGATATCAAGATTGATACTGAGATCAATATAGATATTGCCACAGATATATTACATGCCAAAAGAGAGGTATGACCCCATGTGTTCCTATTATTCAGCTTCCCAAGATTCTCTACAAAATATTGTCTGTCATCTACACCGTCCTGATACCCTTGCTCAACCATGTCTTCTACTGTCTGAGAAACAAGGTGGCCCATCAAACCCTGAGAAAAGCTATTCTGAAATTGGTTGCTTTTGGACAGCAACACCGAGAGTGAAAGGTCACAGTTTAGCAGATAGTTAAATAGAGATGAACTGATTGATTTTTACACATGTCCCATTTGACACATTGAAAACAGGGTTACCTCTATTTGACCTCACTTCGTCTTTCTTGACTAACATTGTCTCTTCTCAATGACAACTTTGAAATTAGGTGAAATATTTTGTGGCCACCCTAAGCGAGCATCCATTCAAATCATTAGCTAGATAAACAAAACAAAAAATTCTGTGCAGGGTTGGGACTCCAAAGCTATGTCTGAACTGCAGGCTTCTTTCTCGAGAAGCTTTTCTCACAAGAGATCTTCTGAAAAAAATTCTTCCCAAAGAGAGGGACCGCATGGCCAAAGCTCATCCAGAAAGTGATACGCTTTTTCAAAAGTTGGTGTCTAGGCTGAACGGACGAACTCTCACAAGTAAGCTGTGATTGCCATGGATGGGATGGCCACAAGAGCACCTGGGCTTTTTCCTCTTCCCTCTTCCTCTGGAAGAACTCCCTCTTCCCTCTCCACACAGGCATTTTTGCGAAAGAGCTCCTTGGGAAAAAGGCTTTTCCCTCATATTAAGAGGATTACCACCACCAGAAAAACTCCTCTGTCCTTTTGATTTACCATCGAAAGAACACACTCTCAGGGTCGACATAACTCAAGTGTCAGAAAAACTGACGCTTTTCCGAAAAAGCTCTGCAGTGACATACCCCAACAGTCCCTCCAAGTGTCATTTCCAGCCTCTCCCTACATTTGTCAGAGTCAAGGCACCTCTGTCTGCCCATACTGATATCTATATAGTATTGATAGCGATCAAATGCAAACAGAAGGTGTTTGACAGCAGGTTTCCATGCTCAGAAGACCTGATTATCCAAATGAAAAGAAACAAATGAATTAAAAAGAGCAGGAAATGAGAACCCATAAGCATTAGGCAACTTTCCAATCTCAGTCTACACAGCTGCCCATGGGCCGCCTTCGTCCCAGGCAGAAATGCCCTCGATGCACAGAAAGTTTTACCACCGAGTTCTGAGACAAAAAAGTGACCTAAAGAACAAATCTCAGTGGGGGTGCCCGCTGTTCTCCTGTGGGGGTGCAGTAACCATTCAGGACATCGCTAAGGACGATGTGAAGCAGCAATCGTGGGACAAAACGGCCAGCTCTGTGCAAGTTCTTGCAGGATGCGTTGACCGGTCTGAGCAGGCCCAGACACCTGGAAAGGCAAAATCTCCAGCAAAGTGGAGTAAATCTGGGTGGAGGCCAGGTCCCCATTGTACCCCTGGGCAGAAGGAGGGAGGCTGGGAGGACTTCACCAGTTCATTCCCTTGTTACTCATCCTAACCCTTTTGCACAGGAAAAGGAGCCTGTAACCGGGCACCACTTCCCTGCCATGGCGCCTCCTGCTGGTCACCCAGGAATCAGCTTCCTTGTCCCTGGAGCACCCCTTTGAGCCCATCTCTCACCTAGAGTTACCTATTTTCTCCCGCTCTGGGTCCTGCCCTACCACAGGGCCTCCTATGTCTGTGGTTCTCTCCTTCAGGAAAACCTCCAACCCTCTACACCCACCTTGCCTCCGTGACACATGGCCAGTTATCACCTAGCCCCTGCCTCAGGGGCAAACTGCAGCCTGACATGGCCGCTCCGCATTGGCAAGAGGGTGGGGACCTGCTGCCTGTGCCCGTCCTGGCTGCCTCTCTCCAACCCTAGTCGCCCCAGGCCTTGTCTCCGGCCCTGCAGCCTGGGAACTTGCCTGCCCAGAGCTCCCCACCTCTGCCTGCCTTCCCCCAGCCCTGCTCTGTCCCAGGAAGCCCCCAGGTCCCCCAGCAGCCTGGTCCCTCGTGCTCCCCAGACAGAGCAAGAGTGAGAAATAGCAGGTGGCTTTTTCTGAAATTTGTAAACCTCATTCTACAAGGAATAATGCCTCTTCCAAAATGGCTATTTTGAAGTACGGTCCATGTAGACTCCACATCTGCTATTTCGACTTTGCCCTACTTACAGATAGTGAAGAGTCTTTTCTTGGAGAGAGACATGTTGCCCTTCCCCCACAGTATCTGGAGAGTCAACTGCCCAGGGACAAAGGAGGGAAAAACCAAAAATTCCTTTGTTTGAAATTCCTACCTGCATTTCTATTGGCTGACTGCTACCTGGCTAGGTACAGTTAACCCCTCAATCTCCAGGCTGCTGGCCATCTCTCATGACCAATGCAGAACCACACTAGGGCTTTAATTGGGAGCATAGGGAGCACACGGCTCTCGCAGCTAAGGTTGTATCCAATCAGCACACATCTCACTTCACATGCCCTGGCTTTATGCATATGTCACTTGAGAAATACAGACAGGGGACAAAAAGCAGATGAAAACCAAGATAATCAGGCAAACCTGTGCCTGGACGGTGGCAAAGGAAATGTCTCTCAGGCCACGCTTAGGAGCCTGGTGGGTGTCCGGGCACTCCCCACTAATTCAGAGCAAGAGGAATTTACAGCTCTACGGGTCCCAGTTCCAGGCACCAGTGTGCTGGCTAGGATGGTGACACACGTGCATCGTGTGAGTCCCTCCTCCCTGGTGAGGACAGGAGAAGAGAGAAGAGAAAGTTGAAATTCGGCAAGCTGATCAATGGAATTGGGAGTCCAAATCCCCTAAGCATCCTTCTCTATTGCAGCCGGTAGTAGGGTGGCTTCCCCCTCTGGCCAGAAGAATGAAGACATGGAGGGAGCCTGCACAGAGCCCTGGCCAATGAAAGAGATGCTTGTAATGGGCAGATCAGGGCGGCTTGCTGGGGCTGCCCTATTATAAGGAGCTGCTCTGCAAAGCAGAGGCAATTGGGTCCTGCCCAACGAGTAGGAGAAGCACCGGGGCTGAGCAACACTGGGTGGGGGAGGAGAGTGGGAGGCTCCGGGCTGGTACCTGCCATGCTGTGACATTGAAGTAAGGGCCTGAAGGTGCAAGGAGCCACAGGGAAGGGAACGAGAGTCAGTGAAGGGGAGAGAAGGAAGCAGGACAAGGCTGATTCCAGAGGGTCCCTGAGTCATAACGCAGTCGTGGGTGGGCCTGGGTCCCCCCTTCCCTCTAACACTGAACCCAGTGACACTGAGGAGTGGCCTTTGCAGACAGTGGCTTGACCCTCAAGCGAGAAGCCCAACTGGGGCGGCAGTTGGCCATGGCGGCCGGTGAGGTGATGGGCTGCTGTAGCCAGACGTGAACCCCCATTTTAACATCCATCTCTGTCTGCTTGAAACCATGCAGGGCACATAAGAGCAGGAAAACAGCATATTCTTTGAAAACCTTGGAGCAGGAGGTTTAGATATGCTGGCTCAGTGACCTTGACCAACTGTAAGCAGAGATAGGAGGGTGGTCAAACTAATTGTTGACCAAGAGGCTGTACATCATGCCCTTGACTTAACGCATATTGATACGAACACACAGCCGTCCGTGGGGGGAGGAATCTCCCGCCCAACAAGAACATCCGGCACTCCTAATTTAGCTATCTTCCTCTCTTACGAGTGTAAATTGGCAGGACACAACTGCCCTCTGCTTTGCTGAGCAACTCCTAATAACCTGCCCCAGCAAGCTGCCCTCTGATTTACCCATTGCAAGCATCTCTCTCATTGGCCAGGGCTCCGTGCAGGCTCCCTCCAGGATCTTAATTCTTCCAACCAAAGGGGGGCAGGTGCCCCACTAAGGCTGCAATAGAGAAAGATACTTAGGGGATTTGGACCCCCAATTCCATTAGTCACCTTCTAGAATTTCAGCTTTCTCCTCTCTCTTCCCCCAGCCTTGCCAGGTAGGAGAGACTCACACGATACACATGAAATGTCCACCATCCTAGCCAACACACCGGTGCCTGGAACTGGGCCCCACAGAGCTCTAAATGCCACATGCTCTAATTCAGTGGGGGTACCCAGCAGCCTTTCAGGGTCCCATGCATGACCAAAGAGACATTTTCTTTACCTTTGCAGGCCCAGTGAATTTACCCCAAATCCTCATCATGTATCTAGGGGGCTTGACACTGCAACAATGTCAATGCACTGTGCCTGTGTGTGTACTATGAGGAAGCATCTAAACATCTTGAACAGTTCCAAGAAGAGTAGTTTTGGGGCAGCTTTTCGACCTGTGTTCTGGAGGAGGTCAGGTTATGTGGTGACATTGGTCCCTCCTAGCGTTAGCTTTTTGATAGTTTGGAGAGTGCTCAATGGCCCAGATTTACAGTAATAAAATAGGAGGAGTTACACCAGAGAACAATTTGGTCCGTACTATTGGAAACTCCCTGCAACTTCCTTTCAATATTTCAGAAGACGTTGCTGTTAACGAATACCCAAAGGTCCCCATTGCAAATTGTCCAACCCAGTGGGACGTATTAGTGAAGACACAGTTTAGAGTCTATCCAGGAACTCTTGGGTTGTGTTTATACAGCAGTGTTTGGGACTCTCAATCCCCCAGCTGTTGCAAACTGGGGAGCTGAAGGGCCTTGACACCCACAGCCGGGCTTGTCACTGAAATGAATCCAGTTGTTTTTACTTCAGTTTCACTGTCACAAAACATGACATGAACTCTTCATATCTCTCAGGATATGTGAAGGGAGGAGAAGGGCGAGAGTGCATCTGACAATAGATTGCCAGTGTGAAAAGCGAAGCAGCCCAGTTAAATTGAAATGATCTGAGTTAGAAAGGAGAAATATCGTCTAAGGAGGCACCCGGACAGGAAGAAGAGGTTTTCTTGTTCAATGGAGGGGAAAAGTCGATGTAGGTGGATAGTGTGAGTCTGCGCCCCATGTTCTTCATAGTGGTGGAATCATTGCATGGCTCTCACATAACGGTGGGACATTTTGCGGAAGCAAATCATTTCAGGGGACATCAGATCGTTGAAGGTGACATGGAAAGTTTTTATTCTCTGACTGTGATGATCCCATTGGTAACCATTGCTCATGTTTGTAACTGAAGTGATTACTAATGATGATCTGTTTGTATGTGCAATGTAGTTAAATCTGGGAGCTCTCACGGGGCAAGACTCTTTATGTGGAGCTAGGGGGTTGGGAAGGGCCTGTTCATGTTAATGAGCCATTGGGGGAATCAACAGGCCCGAGGAGAAGTTTCCCTCCCACCAGGTTAGGCTGCCAAAGACACTCTGGAGAGTCTGTCAGTAATGGTCTTTCTGACACTCCCAGGGCAGGGGACCAGGAGAAATGACGCTGGGACTCTGCATTTTTCCACTTACTGGTCTAGGAATCAAGCTGAAAACAAAGGGTCCCGCCCCATCCTCACCTTTTATAAGGCAGGGAGCTGGCTCATCAGTTGCTTTCTTTCCCCATACAAGAAGACTCCTGGAAACAGCAGAGAAACAAGGAATGAGCTGGGGAACGGCTTGAACCAAGACTAAAGGTCAGTCCAGCCTGTGACTAGAAAGCTGAGCTGCAAAGCCAATGGCACCTGTGCATTGAGAGCCTGCCTGTCTGCCGGATTCCTCCGTCAGGGTGAGGAACTGCTCATTCCCCGTCTCTCTCACCAGGCTGTTAGGAGTAGTTTTTGGTCTTCCTTATTTGCTGGAATTTGATTGGCTCTCTTAGGTAGCCTGTGTAATCACTGCCCATCAAACTTTTCTAGTTAATTAACTCGCTTCTAGCAGAATCGAATGTGCCTTTAAAGTGATGTGTCTGGAGGGAAATCTCAGTGTGGGGAGCACAAGTGGGGTTAAAACTCTCCACACGGAGAGGGGCAAACTCATTCAGACAGGCCAAGGCTTTGACCAGAGCAGGGCTGGACATCCCCTGGGTCCTAGACTGGGGAGATCATCTATGTTTAACAGCCTCTTCCTCCTCCCATCCCACACACCCAGCCTCTTCCTCCTCCCATCCCTCTTCCGGAAAAGGGATGCAGATTAGACACTTTGGAATAGGCAAATTGGCGGGGGATTTAAATATCCCCCACGGTATTCGCATTAACATGGCTGCCGCTTTTTTCTGGCTTGGGGATAAGCCGGAGAAAAGCACCAGTCTAGACGTGATTCTCCGGAAAATAAACCCTTTTCCGGAGGATCTCTTATTCCTACTTTCAAGTAGTAATAAAAGATCCTCCAGAAAAGGCTTTATTTTCTGGAGAATCACGTCTAGACTGGCGCTTTTCTCCGGCTTATCTCCAAGGCGGAAAAAAGCGGCAGCCATGTTAATGCAAATACCGCGGGGGATATTTAAATCCCCCGCCGATTTGCCTATTCCAAAGTGCTGCATTAGCATCCCTTTTCCGGAAGGGATGCCAGTGTAGACACAGCCCTGGAGAAACTCCATGGGCCTAGAATTTAGTTACGAAGGAAAGCCAAAACATTTTTTAAAAAGTGCACACACAGCAGATCCCAAACCCAAACCATAAAACCATGAAACCTGAGATATTTATCTACCGTACTTACAGAAAGTGAAGAAAGCAGAGAAAAACCAAAAATTCCTTTGTCTCAGTTTGAAATTCCTACCTACATTCCTATTGGCCACTCCACCTGGCTAGGTAAGGTACATAGTTACCCCCTTAGTCCCCAGGCTGCCGGCTAACCCTCATGATCTTGACACCACCGGATCAGGTGGATGAGGTAGACGAGGCTTTCTTCAGATAACAGAGAGAATCTTCCAGATCTCAGGCCCTGGTTCTCATGGGGGACTTTAATCACCCTGACATCTGTTGGGAGAACAATACAGCAGTACACAGGCAATCCAGGAAGTTTTTGGAGAATGTTGGGGATAACTTCTTGGTATCAGATGATCAGCTGTTTGTCGGCTCAGCGCGCTAGTCTGGACGCTCCCGCGCCGACCTGAAAGCCCTTTATCAGCCTCCCGTTATGCCTTGTAGGATGCGGGAGGTCAATAAAGGGCTTTCATGTCAGCTTTCATAAAGGGCTGATCAGCTGTTTGTTGGCACAGCGCGGCAGCCATTTAAATTTAAATGAAGCTGTGATTATTTAAATCGGGGCTTCATTTCCCTTTGCCGAACAAACAAATCTACATGGCTCCGTCGACGGAGCCATGTAGTTTAGACATACCCCTAGTGACAGATGATGTGGGAAAAGCAGAAGTACTCAGTGCTTTTTTTGCCTCTGTATTCGTGGACAAGGTTAGCTCCCAGACTAATGCATTAAAAACACAGTAGGGGCAGGAGGTGGGCAGCCCTTGGTGGGGAAAAAACAAGTTAAGACCTATTTAGAAAAGCTAGACATACACAAATCTGTGGATCCAGATTTAATGCATCCAACGGAGTTGGCAAATGTCATTCTGGAGCATTTGGCCGTTATCTTTGAAAATTCATGGAGATTGGGAGAGATCCCGGATGATTGGGAAAAGGCAAATGTAGGGACCATCTTTAAAAAAGGGAAGAAAGGACAATTCAGGGAACTACAGACTGCAGCCTTACCTAAGTCCCCAGAAAAATCATGGAGAGGATCCACAAGGAATCTATTTTGAAGCACTTGGAAGAGGGGAAAATGATCAGGAATAGTCAGCATGGATTCACAAAGGGCAAGTCATGCCTCACCAATCTGATTAGCTTCTATGATAAGGTAACTCACTCTGTGGATATGGAAAAGTCAGAGGATGTGATATACCTTGATTTTAGCAAAGCTTTTGATACAGTCTCCCACAATATTCTTGATAGCAAGTTAAGGGAATACGGATTGGATAAGTGGACGGTAAGATGGATAGAAAGCTGGCTAGACTGCCGGGCCCAAGGGGGAGTGATCAACAGCTCGATGTCAGGTTGGTGGTCGGTTTCTAGCGGAGTGCCCCAAGGATCTGTTCTGGAACCAGTTTTGTTCAACATCTTTATTAATGACCTGGATGAGGGGATGGATTTCACCCTCAGCAAATTTGCGATGTCGTTAAACTAGGGGGAGGGGTAGATACACTAGAGAGCAGTGATAGGGTCCAGTGTGACCTGGACAAATTAGAGGACTGGGCCAAATGAAATGTGACGAGGTTCAACAAGGACAAGTATAGAGTCCTGCACTTGGGACGGAAGAATCCCAAGCATTGCTACAGGCTGGGGACCGAATAGCTAAGTAGCAGTTCAGCAGAAAAGGTCCTGAGGGTTACAGTGGATGAGAAGTTGGATATGAGTCAACTCTGTGCCCTTGCAGCCAAGAAGGCTAATGGCATATTAGGGTGCATTGGGAGGATTATTCTCAGCAGATCCAGAGACGTGATTATTCCCCTTTATTCGGCCCTGGTGAGGCCACATCTAGAATCTTGTGTCCAGTTCTGGGCCCCACGCAATAGGAAGGATGTGGATGCATTGGAGAGAGTCCAGTGGAGAGCTACCGAAATAATTAAGGGGCTGGAGCACAAGACCTATGAGGACAGATTGAGTGATTTGGGTTTGTTTAGTCTGCAGAAGAGAAGAGTGAGGGGGGATTTGGTAGCAGCCTTCAACTTCCTAAAGGGAGGTTCCAAAGAGGATGGAGAGAGGCTGTTAACAATGGTGACGGCTGGCAGAACAAGGAGCTATGGTCTCAAGTACCAGTGGGAGAGGACTAGGTTGGACATTAGAAAAAACTTCCCTATGAGGGTGGGAAGCACTGGAATGGGTTACCTAACGAGGTGGTGTAATTTCTATCCTTAGAGGTGTTTAAGTCTCGGCTTGACAAAGCCCTGGCTGGGTTGATTTAGTTGGGGTTGGTCCTGCCTTGTGCAGGGTGGCCGGACTTGATGACCTCCTCAGGTCTCTTCCAGCTCTATGTTTCTATGATTCAAAGACCAAAAGAGTTCAAGGCAGTTTCGTGGTATATTTCTGTCATTCATTAAGATCCAATGTTCTTGGTTCCCCTAGATTAGAAGCTCAACATCTTAATAGAATGAATCTTTGATTATTGAAAACTTCATTTTTCAGGTGGAGAGATGCAGAGGTGTAAAACTTCTATCCTCAGGTTTTCAGGAATGTAGCCAACACACAACCTGCCTGCACATGCTCCATGAATGTCTGATGCTTTTCTGTTTCTAGAAACGAGTTATGGAGAATGTAAGAGGAGGAAATCAAACACCCATCGTGGAACTGATCCTCTTAGGATTTAGTAACAGCCCTGAATTGCAGCCCGTCCTCTTCCTGCTATTAGTGGTGATTTACATAGCAGCTGTGGCTGGAAACCTCCTCATCATTGTGCTAGTGGTGGCTGATCCGCACCTTCACACCCCCATGTACTACTTCGTGGCCAACTTGTCTGCTGTGGAGATCTGCTACATCTCCACCACCCTGCCCAGGCTGCTGGCCAGTCTCCTGACTGGGGACAGAACCATTTCTGTGCAGAACTGCATTGTGCAATTCGAATTCTATGGAATCCTCTCCACTGTAGAATGTCTGATTCTCACGGCCATGTGTTATGATCGGTACCTAGCGATCTGCCACCCCCTCCGCTATACCGTCCTGATGAATGGAAGGGTTTGCTGCCACATGGTGGCAGGGTGCTGGATAGTCAGTATTTCCTACACCATTATGGTACATATTTTCATTTTGCAATTAACTTACTGTGGCCCCAAAGAAATTGACCATTTCCTTTGTGATTTTGCACCAGTTAAAGATCCGTTCTGTGGCGAGACACAAACTCTGCAATGGCTGACATTGGTTTTGGCTGTAATATTGGCTATTTGGTTTTTTTTGTTTACCCTGGCAACCTACATTTGTATCATCGTCAGCATCCTGAGAATCCCTTCCAGCACAGGGAGGAAAAAGGCCTTTTCCACCTGCTCCTCCCACCTCATTGTGGTGATGGTTTACTATGTGAGCACAATGACAGTCTTTGTGGTTCCACTGCTCAACCCTCCTGCAATCCTGCACAAAATAATGTCAGTCTTGTATGTAGTCCTGATCCCTTTGGTTAACCCTCTTATCTACTGCCTGAGAAATAAGGAGATCCATCAGTCCCTGAAAAAAGCTATTCTGAAACTCCCTGCTTTCAGACACAGTCTGTAGTGTGAAAGGTCCCATTTTAGCATATAGTAAAATAGAGTTGAACTGATGTCTTTCTTTTCCCATGGCCATTGACTCTTTCTTTCTTTCTTTCTTTCTAACAAAATGTTATGGAGGGTTAGGAGTCTAAATATCCTTCCAAGTGAAATTTCCTGAGTGTGCATACTCTTTTCAGACACAGGGCTATGCTGAAATATTAATATTATTATAGATACTGAGATTAGTATAGATATTGCCACAAATATATTTACATGCAAAGAGATGTATGGCCCCTGTAGTTCAGTGCTCAGCCCTCCTACGATCATGAATAAATATTGTGTGTATTGTACACAGTCCTGATACCCTTGGTCACCTGTCTTATTTACTGCCTGAGAAACAAGGAGGTCCATGAGCCCCTGAGAAAAGCTGTTATGAAACTGGTTACTTTGGGTATGTCTACACTACCACCCTAGTTCGAACTAGGGGGGTAATGTAGGCATACCGCACTTGCAAATGAAGCCCGGGATTTGAATTTCCCGAGCTTCATTTGCATAAGCCGGCCGGCACCATTTTTAAATGCCGGCTCGTTCGAACCCCGTGCCGCGTGTAGCCGCGCGGCACGGGCTAGATAGTTCGAACTAGCAAGCCATTCCGCACGATCTGTACGCCTCGTTCCACAAGGCGTACAGATAGTGCGGAATGGCTTGCTAGTTCGAACTATCTAGCCCGTGCCGCGTGTAGCCGCGCGGCACGGGGTTCGAACGAGCCGGCATTTAAAAATGGTGCCGGCCGGCTTATGCAAATGAAGCCCGGGAAATTCAAATCCCGGGCTTCATTTGCAAGTGCGGTATGCCTACATTACCCCGCTAGTTCGAACTAGCGGGGTAGTGTAGACATACCCTTTCAGATACAGGCATGGAATGGGAAAGGTCACATTTTAGCAAATGGTTAAATAAAGATGAACTGTATGTCCTTCCAAGTGACTGTGCATACTCTTTGCAGACCCCAGGCAACACTGAGGATGTGTCTAGACTACAGGGCTTTGTCGACAAAAGTCGACTTTTGTCGACAAAACTATACCTGCATCCACACTGCCTTTGAGTTATGTTGGCATAACGTCGACAAAACTCAGCAGTTTTGTCGATGTAAGTAAACCTCATTCTACGAGGAATAACGCCTTTTGTCGACAGAGTTCTGTCGATAGAAGGCATTATTGCATCTACACTGCCCTTTGCGTCCACACTGTTATGTCGACAAAGTTGCTTGCTTTGTCGACAGACCTGGATGTAGTCTAGACGCTCTTTGTCGACAGAAGCTTTGTCGACAGTATCTGTTGACAAAACTTCTGTCGACAAACCCCTGTAGTCTAGACATACCCTGAAATATAGACATCAGTATTGATACTCAGATCAATAGAGATATTGCCACAGATATATTACAAGAGATTTATGGCCCCATGTGGTTCCAATACTTGAACCTCCTACGGTGCTGCAAAAAATATTTTATTTCATTCCCAGTCCTGATACCCTGTCTCAACCATGTCTTCTACTGCCTGTGAAGCAAGGAGATCCATCTGTCCCTGAGAAAAGCGATTCTGAAATTGGTTGCTTTCAGACAGACACACGGAGAGTGACAGGTCACAGTTCAGCAGATAGTTAAATACAGAGGAACTGAATTTGTTTTACACATGGCCCATTTGACTCATTGGTAACACGGTTACCCCTATTTCACCTACTTTATCTTTCTTGATTAGGATCTTCCGTTGTCAATTACAAATTTGAAATGAGGTGAAATATTTTGCCATCACCTTAATTGAACATCCATTAAATCATTAGCTAGATAAACAAGACATGAAATTCTGTGCAGGGTTGGGCAATTGGCGTAGCTGAAGTTGCAGAGCTTAATTCGACTTTTGCCCTGTGGTGTAGCTGTGCCCTAAGTGTCCTTCCAAGTGGCATTTCCTGCCTGTCCATATATTTGTCAGAGGCAAGGCACCTCTGTCTGTCGACACCGATTTCCATGTAGGTATTGATACAGAGATAAAATGCAAACAGAAGATGTTTGACAACAGTTTCCATGCTCAGAAGACCTGACATCCCTCACTTTCCAAATGAAAAGAAATGAATGAATTAAAAAGAACAGGACATGAGTACCCGAAAGCACTGGGCAATTTTTCCAATCTCAGCCTACACAGCTGTCCATGGGCCTCCTTCGCCCCGGGCAGAAATGCAATCCATGCACAGAAACTTTTACTACCCAGGTGTGAGAAATATTGACCTAAAGAATAAATCTCAGTGAGACTCTCTCTGGTATTTTTGTTCAGCCACCAAATGTTTGGTGGGTAAATAGCAGCTCGTAGCCCAGATCTGGTCTGTCCGGGTGAGTTCCTGGCAGGCCCTTGACACTATATTGCTCTGCCCGGTCACTGGGCTAAATAAAGTGGCTTATTTGAACCAAATTAAGGGTCGGCTAGAGAAGGGAGGGGAGGAGAGCCCAGGCTCTGAGGGGGGTGTGAGGAGGGAGTTCAGAAACCCTTCCAAGACCTGGCTCATGAAGATGTGAAGCAGCATTTGTGGAACAAAACAACCGACTCTGGAAGTTTTTGTGGGATGCGCTGACCAGTTTGAGAGGCCCAAACCTGGGCAGAAGGAGGTGGCTGGGAGTACTTTCCCAATTCACTCCCCTGATACTCTTGTGACGGGACATCCAGATACTGGCCCTTTGCCAGTATTCCCAGTTGGCTTAGTCTTCCATCCAGCCCCAGCCTCCGAGGCAGGATGGCCCTGTTGCCCTGTCATGGTCATGAGCATTGACCAGCAGCCTGGGGACTAAGGGGTTAACTGTAACTAGCCAGGTAGCGGTCAGCCAGTAGAAATGCAGGTAGGGATTTCAAACTTAGACAAAGGAATTTTGGGGTTTTCCCTCCTTTGTCTCTGAGACAGTTTTGTCCTCTAGATACTGAGTGGCTACGTCCAGATTCCATCCCTTTTCCGTAAAAGGGATGCAAATTAGATGTATCGCAATTGCTAATGAAGCGGGGATTTAAATCTCCCCTGCTTCATTAGCATAAAAATGGCTGCCGCTTTTTTTCGGCACGGAGCTTTGCCGGAAAAAAGTGCCAGTCTAGACGCAGATCTTGGGAAAATAAAGCCTTTTCCAAAAGATCCCTTATCCCTTTCGGAAAAGGTTTTGTTTTCTGAAAGTTCCGCGTCTAGACTGGCGCTTTTTTCCGGCAAAGCTCCGTGCCAAAAAAAAGCGACAGCCATTTTTATGCTAATGAAGCTGGGGAGATTTAAATCCCCACTTCATTAGCAATTGCGATACGTCTAATTTGCATCCCTTTTACGAAAAAGGGATGCAATCTAGATGTAGCCAGGGAGACAGAAGACAGGTCTCTCTCCAAGAAAAAGATTCTTCATAATGTGTAAGTAGAGAAAAGTCTAGATAAATCTGTCATGTTTTATTGTTTTCTGTTGTGGGACTGTGGATCTAATGTCTGTGCTGTTAGAAATGGGTTTTCCTCTCTTTTGTAACTAAGTTTTGGCCCGCGGGAGCCCCCATGAGTGTATCAATTGGTGACTTTTTCCATCTAGTCACTATGCTTGTAACAGGAGTATTGTTTTGATAAGAAAAGTTCTTTATTTTTTATTAACCTGGTATTGGTTCAGTTCTGTGTCCTGGAAAATCTGTCTGTGGGATTTGCCTTCCTCTGAGCAGAGGACAGCAACCACAGACTGCAGTTGGTATTTTCTCTTTCTTTTTCAAGTTCTTTGGAGAAAAGAGCTTGTGGGTCTTGGGGCCGAAAGGGGAGCTCCTGGACTGAAGAAGCTAATTCCTGTGGGACCAGCAGGAGGCACTGTGGCGGGAAGGTGGTGCCCGGTTACAGGCTCCTTTCCCTGTCCGGGAGGCTTAGGACGAGTAACAGGGGAGTTGAACGTGGGAAGTACTTGCAGCCTCCCAGCCACCCCCCTTCTGCCCAGGGGTACAACGGGGACCTTCTCTCTGCCCAGATTTACAACCCTCTGCTGGAGATTTGGCCTTTCCAGGTGTCTGGGCCTGCTCAGACCGGTCAGCGCATCCCGCAAGAACTTCCACAGAGATGGCCGTTTTGTGAATTAGCTGGCTTAACTCAACGGCTAATTAGAACCCTGGAAGATTGACGTCGTCAACTTCAATTTTCCTCTGCAGTGTGGAGACCTGCCTTCCGACTCCCAAACCTGCACAGAATTTGGGAACGGCCTGTTCATGTTAATGAGCCATTGGGGTGAGCCACTAGGGGAAACAATAGGAGTGAGGAGATTATCTCCCCCAGTGTAGGCTTCCAGAAACACTCCAGAAATAATAGTAAATTAATAGTTGTTGTGAGTCTCCAAAGGCAGGGGACCAGGAGCAACGACGCTGGACTCCATCTTGGGACTTCTGTGCTATCCCTCACACTGGTGTGAGGATCAAGTCTGAAAACACAGGGTTCCCGCCCCATCCTCCATCCCGTATAAGACAGGGAACGATCTCATCGGATGCATTTCGTTCAGCACACAAGAGGACTCCTGGAAACACCGGGGAAACACAGAATGAGCTGGGGGTCATGCTTGGCCAAAACTCTAGAACCTTTTTCGCCTGTGTCTGGAGTCTGAAGAGCTGTGTTTTAGCACATTGTAAAATAGAGATGAACTGATGTATTGCCTTACACAGGGAAATCCCTCTTGGCTCCGGTCTCACTCCATTCCTAAATTGCTCTTCATCCTGTTCTTTCCCTCACCTCTTCTCACTTTGAAGGTCTCTCTGCACTGAAAGTTATAGTTTTTATAGAAACCTCCAAGGAATAAAGCAATTAAAAACAAAACAAAAACCCATAACAAATAAAGAAATAATAAGATAAAATCTCTACTTTAAATAAATCCAGTAAATTACAGATTTTGGGAAGAACAGGGCTGATATCACAGAAACACTCAGCCGTAGGAGGTGGAAGACGCAGGCTGTAAACACATCCCAGAGGCACTGTAACAGGCCAGTTTGTGAAGAAACATTTCAGGACCAACATGCTCCCCATGAATAACAGGAGAAAAGGGCCCTAGGCACACTACCGGGTCTAACCCAACAGCAGGATAGATCGTAATCAAACCTTCACATACGAGGCAATGGGTAGCACTAGGTTACATCAGAGCGTGGCAGCTGGATACATGAGGAGTGATGTAGTACTTGGTTGACCTGCGTGGACCCCAAAGAGCTGTCATTCTCTGACCGAGGGGGCGTTCTCTCATCCCTGGCTCTGACTGAGTTGTGTCTCTCATCATCTTAGTCTAGCTGTAGACATGTTATACAGGGGAGCCATTTCTGTGCTTCTTTTACAATAAACCTGGTGTGGTATCATCAATCCTTCTGTGATTTTCTGGTCTTTGGGGAAGGGGGTGGTCTCTCGGGCTCTGCTGCGTGGGCTCTCGGTGCAAACCAACACAACGCCCAAAAGGGCATATGTGCGCAACTGAATGATTCTCATCACGGATGGTGCAGGAGACCTGTCAGGACACCTCACAGTGACACCTGACTACTACACCTGCCTACGCATCATGTGTGCAATCCTGAAAACACCATCCAACTCTTGGAGGGAAAAGGCCTTCTCCGCTCTTTCCTCCCACTCCTTCTTTCTTACATTGCTCTATCACTCTGTAGCCTTACATTGGGTAGGAGTCAGTAGGTGTAGAGTATCTTGAAAATGTAAGAGTATACAATGACTAATCCACTAATTAATACAAAGAATGGCACCAGTTCAACTTTCAGTCACACTCAGTAACCAGCAGGGAATTTTCTTTGAAACGACATTCAGAAATTCCTGATTCCTTATGGCTGAGATTTTCAAACAAACTTAAAGGAATTGTCACCAAGGTGGTTGGATGGGTAAACATCAAGTTATGTTCATTTTTTCAGATAATAAGAGCAACGGTTTGCAAGGTTTTCCAGACTTATTTTGGTCCTATCATGGTGCGGCACACACACCTATGGTACAAGCTTCACAGAACATTGTGATTTCATCTGTCAACTCCCAGGGTTATGTACTGTCAAGGGCAAATGTCCCTTGGGATGGATCTCACAGTTAAAATTCCTCATGAGATCGCCTATCAGGGTCCATGCGGCCCAGTGGCCTGTATCTGCATATGCGATGCCCCTCTGTCAAAGTCAACATAGCCCTGCAGCCCAGTCTTCGGGATACCCCCTAGTGGGGTAAATGTGGCCCTGTGGCCTAGTCCCGGTAAAGCTCTTCTCCCTTGAGGTAAACACTTCCCTGCGGCCTAGTCCAGGTAAGGCTCCTCACTCTTGGGGTAAATGTGGACCTACTGCCTTGTCCAGGCAAGCCCGTCTTCCCCCTCAGGGTAAATAGATCCCTGCAGCCTAGTCTAGGTAAGGCCCTCCCTCTTGGGGTAAATACGGTCCTGCGGCTTAGTCCAGATATGGCCCTGTGGATGAGTCCAGGTAAGGCCCCTCACACCTTGGGTAAATATGGTTCTGCGGCCTAGTCCGGATAATGCTCCTGGGCCTTCCTCTGCTTTGGAGCACTGCAGAGGGAGGTGTAGGGGGACCTGGGCCCTCCCACTTCATGGGGTCCCAGCCCAGGGCCCTGTTGGTAGTGGCTTGGTCCATTGCCTGCTGAGCCAAGAGTTCCTCTCCTCAACAAACCAAGCACTCGGGGTTTTCAATTTCCTGCCCTGGGCCGCTTCCTACCATCCCGCATCTCTCTGTTGCCGTAGCTTCCGTCTCCGGGGCCGTGGCTCTGTCGCTGGCTGCAGCGGCAGCAGTTCCTGCTGGGGCTGTAACGGCTGCTGCGTCGGTTTGGGCTGTGGTGGCTCTTCCAGCTCTGCAGCTCCTTCCCCCTCAGCAGTCAGCCCTGAGTGAGCCGCGTCAGGGCCTTCTATAGTCCTGTTCTCCTGTGAGCATGCTCGGCAAGGCCGTGGGGGAAAGGCACTCTCAGCCAGCGGGGCCCAGCCCACAGCCTGATCTGCAGTGCAAGGCCGAGGCATCCCTCACATGGGCAAAGGGGACTATGGATTCGCTTCTACACAGAGTCAGTTAGGGATAGTTTGTTTGATAAGACTCACTACGTCACTGCTACGACAGAGTTAATGCTGCTGAGTTGTTGTCATACAGCTATTTCAGAGCGCACATCAGCAAGCGCTACAGAGGAATGCCTACAAGAGTAAATGGTACCTGGAATGTTTACGTACCTTCTACCACAGGGAGGCCCGTCCTTGATCCTTGCTTCAAGGGCTGCGGTCGATGTGGCTTTAGTTCGGGGAATCCAGGGCACCCTCCAAGGTCTCAGTCCTGATGAAACTCACCAGGCAGGGGACTCCCCACACTAGTTATAGCAAAGTTGTTTACAGGGTGTGCACATACTGGCCCATGCTGCTCTTAGCATTCTCATGACGTTAAAATCAAGGTTGATGTGATTTATCACTCACCACGTTTCTAGCTCAGCGGCATGGGCTGTGGCCTATAAGGGCCCTCTGGGGTTTCCGTTTGCAGGATTCAAGTCTGTACTGGGCTGTGTACTCCAAGGATGGAAACTTCCATTCCTAACTTCTGAGCTGCAAGCCCCACATATGGTTTCTTATCTGACATCATAAAAAATGAGTTTTCAATCCCAATCAATCATGTGCACAACCCCCAGAGAACTTTCCAACTCTGGGAGGGAAAAGGCCTTTTCTACCAGCTTTTTAAGATACATAAAATCAGCTGACACACCTCAATGATAAAGAACTAGGCATTCCTTAGCTAGGTCACCTATCCATGGGCTTGGACAGTTTACCACAGTTGAATGGCCCGCTCTTCCCTATTGGAGCCCTTGAGCATATCCCCCAGCTTTCCTTACCTCCCTTTGTCGGGCCTTCCCTACTTCCACGCCCTGCCCTGTCTACATCTTCGGACGTTAAATAATTTTCCATTAAGGCCATGGCCTCTGCGAGGGTGGTGGGACGGTGCCACCTTACAAAGCACTGGGCCTCCGTTGGGAGGGACTTGACTAACTGTTCCAGGACAATAGTTTCTGCTACTTGGGCCACTGAATGTTTTTCTGGTTCTAGCCATCTCCAAGCCAGTCCCTTAAGACGCTGCATGAAGAGTCGAGGGTGAGTCCCCGCTTTGCAGCATTCTTGTCGAAATTTCTGGCGATATGTCTCGGGCGTTATCCCGGTCTGGTCTAGGATAGCTTCCTTAACCTTATAATAATTCAGCGCTTCGCGTTCATCCATACTCCTGTAGGCTAGTTATGCTGGACCGGTCAAATAGGGGGCAAGGATAGTAGCCCATTGTTTGGCCGGCCAGCAGGCCGCTGTGGCCAGCCTCTCGAACATCACCAGGAAGGCCTCGGGTTCATCTTGGGGCCCCATCCTCACAAGCCATTTCAGGGGTGGCAGCCTGGGGTCAGACCCCTCTTTTCCCATGATCGGCACTCCTTGGCTAGACCAGGACATCGTCATCCACTTCTGGAACCACTGGTCTTGCTGGGCCTTCTGTTGTTCGGCGAGTTCACATATCAGTTGCCTCTGCTATTCTTGTTGCTGGACTGCCAACTGCTGAAACATCTGGGCCTGCTGATGCTGGTTCTCGGTCATCCACTCTAACACCTTTGAGGTATCCATTTTCCCCTGTTCCTGTCAAGGAGGGTGTCTATGTCCCTGTACCCCTTGCTGTCAGAGGTGTGGGGTCTCTTCGTGCATTCTCCACCACCTGTCGGGGAGCACGCCACTGGAGCTCCACTTACCCCCTCCTGGCAATACTGTCCTTTTCCTCTGGAGCACTGGGCGGGAGGTCAGAAGGGACGCAGGGAGCCAAGGCCCCCACCCCAACACCTCTCAGTCCCCTGGGCATGCTGGATTCTCCACCAGTCCTTCAACCGCCACTACCACTTCCTAAAGACACGGTCCCTCCCAGGGGCCCCTCGAGGGTTCGCCCCTCCAGTCCAAGGGTCCTGCTACAGGGCTCGTGCACTGTGTCCTGCTCAGACCGCTACACTCGGCATGGCACAAAGTCACTCCTGGTAACTTTGCCCTATCCCAAGGTGGAGAGGGAAGGGGAATAGGTAGGGGGACCCGGGCCCACCCTCACCTCCGGGTCCCAGCCCAGGGCCCTAAGGGTTGGGGAATGCCAACCCCCTAAGGCTGGAGAGGGGCTCCACTCCGCAACTCTCCAACCGCGCGGGATTAGCCAGCCCTGGGATCCTTCCTACCCGCCCTGTCACCTACCCTTTACTCAGTCCTGTGTACCTGGGTCTCTGGCGTCTCCTGCCGGGACACCATCTGTTTCCCCAGGGGGCGCCACCTCAGTCCATCGCTTGGCTGCTGGCTGCTCTTCCCCTGGTCGGGGGGCCGGACGTCTCCCCTCTCTGGCTCCTCATCCTGTTGGAGGGGTGGCTCCTCTGCCACGTTTGGCTCCCCTCCGCCCCACGCTCCAGAGGGCTGTTCTCTCCCCCCCCCCCTCCAGTCACCAGGGGTGGATATAGGGCAGGGCGAACGGGGCAGCCACCCCGGGCCCTGCGCTTCAAAAAGCCCCGCGCATGCGCCGTGGCGCCACCGCGCATGCACATGGCATCACTGCGCATGTGCCGTGGCAAAGGGGGGCGCCCCGCAAAATTATGCTGCCCGGGCCCCGCAAAAAAGTCTTCTGCCCCTGCCAGTCACACTGCCGGTGTTTAAAGCACCTGGTGTCTGGCGCGAGCATGCGCACCGTCACACTCAGACAGAGAACATTGACAGCACAGAGCCTGTATTCAAAACTCCCTATGCAAGCATCATGCAGGTACATGAGCAGCATACACAGAATCAGTAGAACATCAGCTTTCATTTGACACCTCACATCACCCACTTTGTACCGAATTTGCAGCAACCCTCCCTCCCCTATTGGCTCAGTACTGATCTGTCTGCTCACTTTAAAATCCAATAATGTGACACGGGGCAAACAACATGAGACATGATAGTGCTGCTCCTGTTGCTCTCAAGTGTCTTAGGCCTGGACCTGGAGCCATAGGTTTGGCACATATCCACTAGGAAATGAGCCAAAGTGTCGTCACCTTTTGTGACAGTGAAACTCATGCAAACACACCTGGATTCGTATCAGTGACAAGCCCAGCTGAGTGCATCAAGGACCTTGAGATCCCCTGTTTGCAACAATTGGGGGACTGAGAGTCCCAAACACTGCTGAATAAAAATGACCCAAGGATTCCTGGATGGACTCTAAACTGTGTCTTCACTAATACGTCCCACTGGGTCGGACGGTTTGCAAAGGGGATCCTGGGGTATTATTTAACAGCAACCTTGGTTGCATCATGTCTTCTGAAATATTGAAAGGAAGTTGTAGTGAGTTTCCAATAGCACGGACCAAATTGTTCTCCGATGTAACTCCTCTCCTTTCGTTACTGTGAATCAGAGCCATTGCGCACTCTCCAAACTCTGCAGCTTCTCAATACGATGTGTGATAAAAATGTGACTGTCAAAAACACAGAAGTGTTGCTGGGATTGTCACCAATCCATTCTGCACAAGGAGGGGAGGCAGAGTTCCGACACAGATGGTAGATACCAACACAGACCAAGGGAACTGGGTTTGGAGCCCTGGTCTTTTATTGCTCTAGCACCACAGCCCGATTAATGGAGAGGGGAACACGAAACAAGGTAGAAACCATTTTGTTCTATACCTCTAACAGGACTGTACAGAAGAGACATCCCTTGGTTCAAGTCTCTCAGTGAATCAGACTTTGGCAACATCTCGCCAACAATCCAAATCCCAGAGAACAGAGTGAAAAAGAAGGGGTGGGAGGAGAGGGAGGAGAAGTCCCTTTTCCCTCCCAGAGTTGGACGGTGTTCTCAGGTTTGCACACATGATGCACTAGTCAGGAGTCACTGTGAGGTGTACTGACAGGCCTACTACTCCATCCGTGATGGGAACCATCGAGTTGTGTACGTAGGTTCCTTCTGGGTGCCGTGTTGGCCTGCACACAGAGTCCGAGAGAGCCCCCACAGAATACAAAATCAGAGAAGGGTTGATGGTACCAGCCCAGGTTTATTGTAGATGAAGCTCAATAACAGCTCCCTGTATCTGCTGTCTACAGCTAGACTAAGCAGATGTGCTCGTGATGAGGGACACGGCTCAGTCAAAGCCAGGGAGGAGAGACTGCCCCCTCAGTCAGAGAACGGCAACTCTTTGGAGTCCACTCCTACCCACAGATACAACCAAGGTACAAATCACTCCACATATGTCTGGTTGCCCCCCTCTGAAGTTCCCCGATCTACCCACTGCCTCCTACCTGGTGATCTGATCACTAGCTGTCCCGCTGTTAGTTTAGACCCTGACCTGTACCTGGGGCAGTTTGTTCCTGTTATCTGTGGGGAGTGTGTTGGTCCTGAGATGTTTCTTCATGAGGTGTCCTGTCACAACCCCGCTGGGATGTGTTAACAGCCTGTGCCTTGTACCTCTCAGGTCGGAGTGTTTCCGTGATATCGGCCCTGTTCTTGCCAACTTCTGTAATTGACTGGCTTTAGTTAAAGTGGAGATTTTACCGTATTATTGCTTTGTTATTTATGTTTTGTTTTTAATTGCTTTTTCCTTTGGAGGTTTATGTAAAAACTGTAACTTTCAACACAGAGAGAGCTCCAAAGTGAGAGGAGGTGAGGGAAAGAGCAGGGTGAAGAGCAACTTAGCAATCAAGTGAGACCAGAGCCAAGAGGGATTGCCCTGTGAAAGGAAATACATCAATTCATCTCTATTTTACCGTATGATAAAACTCAGCTCTTCACACTCCATGCCTGTGTGTGAAAACAGCCAGTTTATGAATAGATTTTCTTAAGGACTGATGGACCTCCTTGTTTCTCAGGCAGTAGATAAGAGGGTTGATCAAGGGTATCAAGACTGCGTACAAGACGGACAATATTTTGTACAGGATTGCAGGAGGATGGAACAGTGGAACCATATAGGTTGTTATTATACACACATTGTAAACTGCAACTAGAATGAGGTGGGAGGAGCAGGTGGAAAAGGCCTTTTGCCTCCCAATACTGGAAGAGATTCCCAGGATGGAGATGATGATACATACGTAGGATGCCAGGGTCAGGATAAGGACCAGAAGTGTCAATATGATAGACACAAAATTTGTCAGAATTGTCAGTTTTGCAGCATTGCCACAGAACGGCCTTTGCATAGCTGCAAAATCACAAAAGAAATGGTCAAATTCTCTGGGACCACAGTATGTTAATTGCAGAATGTAAATCTGTAGCGTGATGCAGTAGGAAATGCCAAATATCCAGCACCCGGCCACCATGTGGCCACACACCCTGCCGTTCATCAGAGCGGGGTAACGGAGGGGGTGGCAGATCGCTAGGTACCGATCATAACACATGGCCGTTAGCAGCAGACCTTCTTCATTGGACAGGATAATATAGAAATAGAATTGCACAAAGCAATTCTGCAGAGGAATGGTTCTGTCCCCGGTCGCAAGACTGGACAGCAGCCTGGGCAGGGTGGTGGAGACGTAGCAGGTCTCCACACCAGACAAGTTGGCCACCAAGTAGTACATGGGGGTGTGAAGGTGCCGATCAGCCACCACTAGCACTAAGATGAGGAGGTTCCCAGCCACAGCCGCAATGTAGATCACTAGGAATACCAGGAAGAGGAGGGGCTGCAGTTCAGGGACATCCCCAAACCCTACGAGGATCAATTCCATGATGGGCGTTTGGTTTCTTCCTTCTGGTTTCTCCATAATTCGTATCTAGAAACAGAAAAGGATCAAATATTCAGGGAACCTGCAGACAGGTTGTGCTGTTGGCTACGTGGCCAGACACCTGGGATCCGTGACTTCATACCACTGCATCTCTTTCCTGTAGATGTTAACTTGTCAAACACCAGAGGGAGACTCATTTCATTACGAGGTTGAGATTCCAGTATTGGTGAACCAAGAACATTTAACCTACATGAATTTACAAAAATTCCCCACCTCACTGCCTGACATCCTCTTGAAATTTAAATAAAGTCTTTGAGGGTGAGATTTGGAAATAGTTTCTTCCTGCCAGTGTCATTTCAGCCAATGCCAAGGACATAACAAAAGTCAGTGGATTGAAAGGAAGGGTATTTAAAATTCAAACATGGGTACGTCTGCCCTGCAGCTGGGAGGTGTCATTCCCAGCCAAGGTAACATGCACGAGCTTTGATCACGTTAGCAGCATCAAATTAGGAGTGAGAACCCAGCAGCATGAACAGCAGTTTGGGACACATCCCTCTTTATATACCTTGGGTCTCTGGTGGGTTTGGGTTGGGACACCTAGTCTGTGTTGCCCAGGTTATTTTTGGCACCAGAGCTCAATCAAAGGTCATGTGTGTAGCTCTAGGGCAGCGGGGAATTACACTTTCAAGATTAAGCACAGAAATGTCCCCTTGAGACAAAAACCAAAACATCAAAGAGGCCACGGGTTGTATGAAGCCCTGTCCAGCTATCATCTGTCACAGCGGATTGAAATAACATTCATTGCACCTTTTGAAAGATACAGATGAGAAACAGACAAAGAGAGAAAAAAAACACCAGAAACAGACCACAGCACTGGTCTCAGATAGTGGTAGGTAAATTGCATCAGGTTTAAGTGGATTTACAGAGAAAGAATTGAGATCCGAAGCCAAAGCCACATAAAGAAATGGAAATGAGATAATCATGAAAACTCACCAAAAGAGAAAGAAGAATCTTTTTTTTTTTTAATCCAGAAGGGAGAAAGAGTCTGGAGAAAAAATGAAAAATTGGAGAGATATAGAGATAGAATGAGACAAAAACTGGGAGGGAAATGGAGATGGTTTATTCCTCCAAATGTTATGAGCATTTTATGAACAGGTCCATTTAAATAGAAGTAGCACACCCCTGCTATTGATGCAAAAGTGTCAATCAGCCTGAAATCTCTTCTTTGATTTTCCTCTCCACACTTCTGGTACATCTTACCTGCTAATCGCGGCATCTACTGACCTATCTTGTGCCCATGGTCACTAGATCTACACTAGGAGTGGCTATGGCGTGTTGGCATTGGTGCAACAGAGATGCATGACAGAACAATGGGAATCTAGGAAAAGAAGCACCAACACAGAGGGAAGAAAGACATTTTTGTTTCTTCCCATTTTTTACAAGTAAAAACGGTGAAAAATAAAACATCCCTGCAAGGAGCCCACAAGCTATATACATTGAGGGAGAAAAGATCCATCCATGGCTATTGGACAGGCTGGACAGGGACGATGTCCCTAACCTGTGTGTGACAGAATGCATGAGAATGCTCTGCATTCCCTTGGAGCATTGGCCAGTGTTGAAAAGATCCTGGGCTAGACGAACCTTTGCTCAGGCACGGTATCGCCATTCTTACATTCCAAATCTGAGAGCCGGTCATGGCTTTCTTAGGGCTGTAGTTATTCACTTTGCCCCAGGATAGAAGAACCAATCATGTTCTTCCCAGCATGCTGGATGCAGGGGCAGATATTTGGTTTTGTCTAAAGCTGAGTGTTGCATTTTCATTGTGCTGCTTTGCCCTTCACACCGATGATTGACAGCCGGCTGCAGTGAAATTTCACTGTATGTGTATGCTAAAATACCTTTCCAAAGACTGCAGGCAGAACAAGGGATTTTATATCACACTAACGGGTCTACTTTTGTTTGAGGGTTCTCTGAAAACTAGTTCATCAAAATGAAGAAATCTAGACAAATGTAATTGAAGAAATCTAGACAAATGAGTTTTGCTATCTGGAAGAAAGGCATGTTGCCCCATTAAGGGCTATCTTAGGGTATGTCTAGTCTACATGGCTCCATCCATGGAGCCATGCAGATGAGCTTTCTAGACATAGGGTAATGAAGCAGTGATTTAAATAATTGCTGCTTCATTTACATCAAAATGGCCGCCCCGCTGTGCCAATCAGCGGTTTGGTGGCACAAAGCGGTAGTCTGGACGCTCCGCGGTCAACAATGGAAGCTGTTGTCGACCACCCCGGTAAACCTCATTCCACGAGACATAACGGGGTGGTCACCAAAAGCTTCTATTGTTGACCGCGGAGCGTCCAGACTACTGCGCTGTGCCACCCAAACAGCTGATTGGCACAGCATGGTGGCCATTTTGATGTAAATGAAGCAGCGATTATTTAAATTGCCGCTTCATTTCCCTATGCCTTAATGTGGGAGGAGTTGTTATAAAAGGGGAGCAGGGCTGGACAGAAAGGGCATGGAGACTTTGGAAGCAAATATTTGGTCTATTAGAATTGAAATTCAAATGTATACTTTAAACAAGGGGGGTTGTTTTTGACGAACGGATGTAAAGGATTCTATGTCTGAAGATGCAAGTGTTTAAGGCTAAAGCTGAACACTCATATTGTGCCTCTAAATATCTACACAAGGACTACGTCTAGACTGGCATGATTTTTTGGAAATGCTTTTAACGGAAAAGTTTTGCGCAAAAGGACTTTTGCCTGAACGGGAGCAGCATAGTATTTCTGCAAGAAGCACTGATTTCTTACAGTAGGAAGTCAGTGCTTTTGTGGAAATTCAAGCGGCCAGTGTAGACAGCTGACAAGTTTTTCCAGAAAAGCGGCTGATTTTCTGGGAAAACTGGCCAGTCTAGACACAGCCAAGGAGTTTTTAGAGACAGGATTTTATAATCTTCCGCAACAAACTAATTCAATGTGTAAAGCAAATTTTACAATAAGGTCCTGTGGACATCTGTGTTACACTAGCGCACAGCTGGCTTTGCCAGGCCATTCAGATACTGACACATGCTGTTAAATGGCTTCGTTTCCATTCCCTGGCACTCTCAGAGGTTCAGTGTTATGCTAACAGGTCTGACGAGCTGGCCGGCTTTTCATTTTTCAGATAGTAGATCCACTCAAAGGGATGACTCTCACGAGGATGCAGGAGCTGGTGTGGGAGCACACACCCTGTTTACTTGTCCTCTTACACTCACCTCTTACACACGCATACAAGCTGTGTCTCTCTCTCCCACACACACACACACCTACTTGTTCTGTCTCTTCCACACTCACCTCCCAGCGCTGTGTTGAGTCATTGCTATTGTTTTTTCCCAACATGCATCTGCATTCCCTTTCATTGTATGCTTTCAAACAGCGGTCGCTATTGTTTTTTCACTGCTCTATGCACGTCTCAAGTTTTACTGCACTTTTGTGCTCAATTAGAATTCTCTAGGGAGTGAGTTCTGAAATGCCAAACCTGGCTTGGGTGGAGTATGAATCCCTATGTTAACATCTTCAATATAGGGCTGTTTTTCTACTGGCGGCACACACGATGGGTGCACACAACAAAATTCTCTCCACACAGAAATAAAAAAAGAAAGAAGCTGGGATTTTCCCCAGACACTTCATTTTAAAGGCACATTAGATTTAACTACATATGAGTTTATGAGCTAGAAAAGATGGATTCAAGTGATTCTAAAGACTATCTAAGAGAGCAAAGCAACTCACCAGCAAATAAGTAAAACCAGACACTAAGCATAACTCTCTGGTGACGCTGACTGGGAATGAGCAGCTCCTCACCCTCACAGATGAAGCCAGCAGGCTCTCAAGGCACAAGTGGCATTTCCTTTGCAGCTCGGGATTCTCAGGTTTCCAAACACAGGCTGGAGTGCCCCTTAGTCTTGGTCAAGCCGTTCCCCAGCTCATTCTGTGTTTCCCTGGTGTTTCCAGGAGCCCTCTTGTGCGGAGAACAAAAAGCAACCGACGAGCTCACTCCTTGCCTTAAATAGGGTGAGGATGGGGTAGGAACCCTTTGTTTTCAGACTTGATTCCCAGACCGGCATGCAGAAAAATACAGAAGTCCCAAGATGGAGTCCAGCATAATTCAGCCTGGTCCCCTGCCCTTGGAGAGTCTCAGCAACCATTATTGACAGGCTCTCTGGAGTGTCTCTGGCAGTCGAACCTGTGGGGAGATAAACTTCTCCTTGGGCACATTGATGCCCCTGATGACTCATTAACATGAACAGGCCCTTCCCAAACTGTGCAGGTTTGGGACTCGGAAGAGAGGTGTTTATACTGCAGAGGAAAATCGAAGCTGATGGTGTCAGTCTTCCAGGGTTCTAATTTGCCGTCAATTTAAGACAGCAAATTCAAACTGAGGCTTTGTCTACACTACAACTTTTGCCAGAAGAGGCAATGCAAATGAAGTGCAGATTAGCATTTTTTTGGGCTCCATTTGCATAATCTCTTCCGATCCGCTTTTCCGCAAGGGGGTTTTTGCACAAAAAACAAGTAATGTGGACAATTCTGTTTTGCACAGAAAACCCTTTTTCCACAAGATCCTTGTGCCTGTCCTGGAGACAGTTTAACTTCAGCTGTGCAATTGGTGTAGCTGATGTTGAGTAGCTTAATTCGACTTGTGTCCTGCAGTGCCAACATGCCCTAATTGTCCTTCCAAGTGGCATTTCCTGCCTGTCCACACTTTGGTCAGAATCAAGGCACTTCTGTCTGTCCATACTGATATAATACCGTGTAGGTATGGATTCAGAAGCTGTTTGGCAATAGTTTTCCATGCTCAGAAGAGCTTACGTCCCTCACTATCCAAATGAAAAGAAATGAATGAATTAAAAAGAACAGGACATGAGCACCTGAAAGCACTGGGCAACTTTTCCAGTCTCGGCCTACACAGCTGCCAATGGCCCTCCTTCGCCCCGGGCAGAAATGCAATCCATGCACAGAAACATTTAACACCCCGGTGTGAGAAAAAAATGACCTAAAAATAAATCTCAGTGATACTCTCTGCTGTTTTTGTCCAGCCTCCATATGTTCGGTGGGTGAACAGCAGCTCGTGGCCCAGATTGGGTCTGTCTGGGTGAGCCCCTGGCTGGCCCCAGACACAGTATTGGCCTGCACGGTCACTGTGTTGTTGTCCACCCCAGGGCGAGGCTAAATAAAGTGGCTTATACGAACCAAATGAAGGATCGGCTGGACAAGCGGGGGGGGGGGGGGAGAGAGTCCAAGCTCTAAGGGGGGGTGATGTGGGGGTTCAGAAACCGTTCCAGGACGTGGCTAATGACGATGTGAAGCAGCAATTGTGGCACAAAACGGCCAGCTCTGTGGAAGTTCTTGCGGGATGCGCTGACCGGTCTGAGCAGGCCCAGACACCTGAAAAGGCAAAATCTCCAGCAAAGGGTTGTAAGTCCGGGCAGAGGAAGATCCCCGTTGTACCCCTGGGCAGAAGGGGGGTGGCTGGGAGGTTGAGAGTACTTCCCATGCTCAATTCCCCTGTTACTCATCCTAAATCTCCTGGATAGAAAAAGGGGTCTGTAACTGGGCACCACCTTCCCGCCACAGCGCCTCCTGCTGGTCCCACAGGAATTAGCTTCTTCAGTCCTGGAGCCCCCCTTTCGGCCCGTGTCTCACCCACCTGTTTGCTCCATCTCTGGGTACTGCCTCACCACAGGGCCCCCTCACTCTGGGTTCCTCCTCCTCAAGGAACTGTGTGTGGGGCGTGAGCTGTGTGGGGAGTCTGACGAATCCACATTCACTGAGCTGGTGAGAATGAACTGTGTTTGTGTCAGTCCCCGCACAACCAGTCATCAGTCTTCATCCCCCCACACAGTATGTTTGATGCTCTGGTTAAATCATCTAGTCACAACATCCCCGTAAGGTCTTTCTGGAGCCCAGTTTCATGCAGTGGAATTAGCCACTGTCAACTGTCCTCAGGTGAGGAAATGAAATTATAAAGCCTCTGAGTTGGATAAGTATCCTTTTGCCTATTTCACAGCTGGGAAAATTTAGTGAGAAGGAAGGAAAAATATGAAAGCTATAAAAAATAGGTTAAATAATGGCTTTTTAAGTCTGAAACATTTGCGACAGTTGATTGCTCTTTCTTTTATTCTTTCTTTCTTTTGAAACATAGTTTCAACTAGTTCCAAAAATTTCAGCCATTTAGGAAATGGGTATATGACCAGTTAGAAAGCCCTGCATGAAAACTACGTTAGTTTCTTCTGCACCCCCTTTCCATATGGAAGTCTACAGGGGAGCTCCAGACTTGCCACTGAACAAGTCAAGGTTTGTTCCATCCTGATCTGTTTCCCAATGTGTGGAATCATTTTCCTGATGGCCAGCCTGACATCTTTATTCCATAGGGTATAGACAATAGGATTGGAGTTGGTGTCTCCAAGCTGAACAAGGGGGCGATTGGGTAAGGCTACAACACACAGTTTTTCTGGGATACCTCCGGTATCCCCGAAGAACTGTTCTGCATCCAGAGAACGCATTTGCTCTTCCATTTTTTTGCGGAAGAGCAAATGCACTCTTTTGGAAGCCCTCATTCCTCAAGAAATAAGGAGGCTTCCAAAATAAGGTATTTTTCCGATATTTGTCCCAGTCTAGATGGGCCAAATGTCAGAAAAGCCTCTTCCAACAAAAAAATCAAAAAAAGGTACACAAAATGTTAAGCAAAAAGTGGCAGTGTAGCCATACCCATAATCTTGTCCTTGTTGAAGGAGTAACTGGAGGTGGGCGAATGTAGGTGTAGATGACAGCAGAGTAATAACGAGATAGCACAATGAGGTGGGAGGAGCAGGTGGAGAAGGGTTGTCTCCTCCCTTCAGTTGTTTGGATCCTCAAAATGGTCCTGATAATGAAGCTGTAAGAGACCTCGGTCAGCAGGAATTCTCCCACAGCCCGGGCAGAGACAGTCAATTAGGGCCCAGCGGGGGATGTATAAATTAGGGCTCCAGCTAGTAGGAGAAGACAGACTCACTCTTGTTCTTGTTGAGGATTAGGAGCCACCTGGCTGCCAGGGGAGCTGGAGGTTTCCCGAGACAGAGCAGGGCTGGGTAAAGGCAGGCAGCGTTGGGGAGCCCTGGCCAGGTCATCTCCCAGGCTGCAGGGAAACAGCCAGTGGCAGGCAAGGGCACCAGGTCCCAGCCCGTCGCCAACACGGAGCGGCCCTGTCAGGCTGCAGTTTGCTCATGATGCAGCAGCTAGTGACAACTAGCTGTGTGTCACAGAGGCAAGCAGGGATTAGGGGGTTGTGGGTTCCCTGGGCGGGGTGATCCCAGAGTGAAGGGGCCATATGGTGGGTCGGTACCCGGATATGGAGAAAACAGGATACCATGTGCCAAAAGGGTCGCTCCAGGGCTGAAGAAGCTGATTCCTGGGAGCACAAACTGTCATATGGACCAGGCCGCTGGGCCTGACTTTGCGTGAGCAGCCCTCTGGGCCGGACGGAAGGTGTGACCAGGCCATGGAGCCCGACTGACCTGAGAGAGGGCGTTATTGTCCGGGCCACAGGCCATACTGCCTCAGAGGCTGGGGCTGGATGGTAGACTAAGCCAGCTGGGACCACTGGTGAGGGGCTGGTTTACAGTGTGTGACCCCTCGGAAGAGGTGCGGGGCTGGAGGACCCGTCACGAGAGTATCAGGGGAGTGAACTGGGAAAGTTCTCCCAGCCACCCTCCTGCCCAGCTTTGGGCCTCTCAAACTGGTCAGCGCATCCCGCAAGAATTTCCACAGAGTTGGCCGTTTTGTTCCACAAACACTGCTACACATCTTCATGAGCCACGTCCTGGAACCACTATGTCACACCCCCCTCAGAGCCTGGGCTCTCCTCCCCTCCCCTTCCCTAGCAGATCCTTCATTTGGTTCAAAAAAACCACTTTATTTAGCCCAGCCCAGGAGTGGGCAATAACACAGCGATTGTGCAGGACAATACTGTGTCAGAGGCCTGCCAGGAGCGCACCTGGACAGATCGGACCTGGGCCATGAGCTGCTATTTACCCACCAAACATTTTGGCTACCTCTACACTGCCATGATTTTCCGAGAATGCTTTTAACGGAAAAGTTTTCAGATAAAAACATTTTCAGAAAAGCGCATCTAGATTGGCAGGACGCTTTTCCGCAAAAGCACTTTTTGTGGAAAAGTGTCCGTGGCCAATCTGGACGCAGTTTTCCGCAAAAAAGCCCCGATCGCCATTTTTGTGATCGGGGCTTTTTTGCGGAAAACACTACTGTGCAGTTTACACTGGTCCTTTTGGGCAAAAGTCTTTCGGAAAAAGACTTTGCCCAAACGGTGGCAGCATAGTATTTCCGGAAAAGCACTGACAATCTTACATAAGATCGTCAGTGCTTTTCCGGAAATTCAAGTGGACAGTGTAGACAGCTGGCAAGTTTTTCCGCAAAATCATGTGATTTTGTGGAAAAACTTGCCAGTCTAGAGACAGCCTTAGCGACTGAACAAAAACAGCAGAGAGACTCACTGAGATGTTATTCTTTAGGTCACTTTTTTGCTCACTCGTGGGTGGTAAAAATTTCTGTGCATCAATTTCTTTTCTGCGCGGGGCAAAGGAAGCCCATGGGCAGTTCTGTAGGCTGAGATTGGAAGCGTTCCCAGTGCTTTTGGGTGCTCGTGTCCTGTTCTTTTTAATTCATTCATTTCTTTTCATTTGGATAGTGAGGGACGTCAGGTCTCCTGAGCATGGAAAACAGTTGCCAAACAGTTTGCATTTTATATCTGCCTCAAAGCTACACGGATATCAGTATTGACAGAGACAGAGGTGCCTGGACTCTGACAAATGTATGGACAGGCAGGAAATGCCACTTTAAAGGACACTTAGGGCACGTCTACACCGCAGGGCAAAGGTTGAATTAAGCTCCGCAACCTCAGCTACGCCAATTGCCCAACCCTGCACAGAAATTCATTTCTTGTTTACCCAGCTAATGATTAATGGATGTTCAATTAAGGAGGTGGCAAAATATTGCACCTAATTTCAAAGTTGTAATTTACAACGGAAGATCCTAATAAGGAAAGATGAAGTAAGGTCAAATAGAGAGGGGTAACCCTGTTTTTAATGAGTCAAATGGGCCATGTGTAAAAAATCAATCACTTCATCTGTATTTAACTATCTGCTAAACTGTGACCTTTCATACTCCATGCCTGTGTCTGAAAGCAACCAATTTCAGAAGAGCTTTTCTCAGGGACTGATGGACCTCCTTGTTTCTCAGGCAGTAGAATACAGGATTGAGCAGAAGTATCAGGACTGTGTATAAGACAGGCAATATATATGCATGATTGCAGGAGGGTCGAGTGCTGGAGCTACATGGAGCTATACATCTTCTTTCTGCATGTAATTTATCTGTGACAATATCTATATTGATCTCAGTATCTATAATGATATTAATATTTCAGTATTGCCTTGTGTCTGCAAAGAGTATGCACACTCAGGAAATTTCACTTGGAAGGACATTTAGACTCCTAACCCTCCACAAAATGTCATATTTTGTTAGAAAGAAAGAAAGAAACTCAATGAAGGATAACTTTGTTCTCAAGGAGTCAAATGGGCATGGGTAAAGAAATATATCAGTTCATCGCTATTTACTATATGCTAAAATTTGTCCTTTCACACACTAGGCCTGTGTCTGAAAGCAGAGAGTTTCAAAATAGATTTTTTCAGGGACTGATGGACCTCCTTGTTTCTCAGGCAGTAGATAAGAGGGTTGACCAAAGGGATCAGAACTACGTACAAGACAGACATCATTTTGGCAAGGATTGCGGGAGGGTTGAGCTCTGTAACCACATAGACTGTCATTATGCTCACATAGTAAACCATCACCACAATGAGGTGGGAGGAGCAGGTGGAAAAGGCCTTTTTCCTCCCTGTGCTGGAAGGGATTCTCAGGATGTTGGCGATGATACAAATGTAGGTTGCCAGGGTAAACAAAAAAAACCCAATAGCCAATATTACAGCCAAAACAAATGTCAGCAATTGCAGAGTTTGTGTCTCGCCACAGAACGGATCTTTAACTGGTGCAAAATCACAAAAGAAATGGTCAATTTCTTTGGGGCCACAGTATGTTAATTGCAAAATGAAAATATGTATCATGATGGCATAGGAAATGCTGAATATCCAGCACCCTGCCACCATGTTGCCACACACCCTGCTGTTCATCAGAGCAGAGTAGTGGAGGGGGTGGCAGATCGCTAGGTACCGATCATAACACATGGCCGTGAGTATCAGACATTCTACAGTGGAGAGGATTCCATAGAATTCGAATTGCACAATACAGTTCTGAAGCGAAATGGTTCTGTCCCAAGTCGCGAGGCTGCCAATCAGCCTGGGCAGGGTGGTAGAGACGTAGCAGATCTCCACAGCGGACAAGTTGGCCACGAAGTAGTACATGGGGGTGCGAAGGTGCTGATCAGTCACCACTAGCACAGTGATGAGAAGGTTCCCAGCCACGGCCGCAATGTAGATCACTAGAAACAGTAGGAAGAGGAGGGGCTGCAGTTCAGGGCTGTTTCCAAACCCTAAGAGGATCAGTTCCACGATGGGTGTTCGATTTCCTCCTCCTGCCTTCTCCATAATTCGTATCTAGAAACAGAAAAGCATCAGACATTCATGGAGCACGTGCAGACAGGTTGTGCTGTTGGCCACATTCCTGAAAACCTGAGGGCAGTGGTTTCACACCTCTGCGTCTCGCCACCTGAAAGATAAAGTTTACAATAATCAAAGAAATAGTCTAAGAAGATGCTGAGCTTCCCATATTGGGGAACCAAGGGCATTGGATCTTAATGAAGGACAGGAATGCCCCACCAAACTGCCCTGAACTCTCTCAGGGTATGTCTACACTACCCCGCTAGTTCGAACTAGCGGGGTAATGTATGCATACCGCACTTGCTAATGAAGCCCGGGAATTTCCCGGGCTTCATTAGCATAGGCGGGGAGCCGCCATTTTTAAATCCCCGCTGCTTCGAACCCCGTGTAGCCGCGCTACACGGGGTTCGAAGCAGCGGGGATTTAAAAATGGCGGCTCCCCGCTTATGCTAATGAAGCCCGGGAAATTCAAATCCCGGGCTTCATTAGCAAGTGCGGTATGCATACATTACCCCGCTAGTTCGAACTAGCGGGGTAGTGTAGACATACCCTCAATCTTTAAAGAAATACCTTGAGGCTGGGATTTGGAAATATTTTCTTCATGTCAGTGTCCTATCAGCCAATGTTGAGGACATAAGAAAAATCAGTGGATTGGAAGGGAAGATATTTAAAGTTCATATATGAGTCTGTCTGTGACGCACGGGGAGGTGTCATTCTCAGCTGGGGTAACACACATGAGCTTTAATCAAGCTCCCAAGGTAAAATGATTAGGGAGGAGAGGGCAGCAGAGACAATGGTTTGGGACACACGCCTGGGTACGTAGCTTGGATCTCAGATTGGGTTGGGTTGGGGGAGCTAGTGTGGGGCAGCTGCGTAGACCAAGCTGCTATGGCTAGCGGGAGAGTTCAGTCAAAGGTTGTGTGGGTAGCTGTAAGGGAGCAGGGAATTACTATTATGTTGCTGAGCACAGCTATGCTCCATGACACACACACAAAAAGACCAAAGAGGCTGTGGTGTGTATGAAGGCCTGTCCGGCTATTGTCTGTCACAGCAGAATGAAATAACATTAATTGCACCACTTGAAAGATGCAGCTGAGAATCAGATCAACACAGAAAAAAACCTCATCAGAAACAGCCCACGCCACTGGTCTCAGAGAGCGGTACGTAAATTGCATCATTTTTATCTGGATTTACTGAAGCGGAACTGAGATCCAAAGCAAAACCCATATACAGAAATGGAAGTGAGATAAAGAAGAAAACGTATCAACAGGAAGGAAGAATCGTTACTTTGTATCCAGAAGGGAGAAAGTGCCTGTTTTTCTACTGGCAGCACACGTTGTGTGTTACCTCAGTGTGGGTGCACACAATAACATTCTCCACACAGAGAGACAGGAAAAAAAGAAACAGGTTGCTGGTGTCAGGGAAGATGCTGGGAGTGTGGGATGGGAGGAGGACGTGCATAGCTGGGCTGTTAAACATAGATGATCTCCCCAGTCTCAGACCCAGGGGCTGTCCAGCCTGCTCTGGCCAGTCGTAATGTCTGACGGAGTTTGCCCCTCTCCGTGTGGAGAGTTTTAAGCCCCCTTGTGCTACCCAAGCTGAGATTTCCTCTCAGACACGTCCCTTTAAAGTTACATTCGATTATACAACAAACGAGTTGATTAACTAAAATAGATTGATTTGAAGTGATTCTAAAGGCTACCTAAGAGGAAAGCGGCTCACCAGCAAATCAGAAAGCCCAAAAACTATGCCTAACACCTGGTGCCATTGATAAGAATGAGCAGTTCCTCACCCTGACGGAAGAAGCTGGTAGACACGCGGGTTCTCAATGCACAGGTGCCATTGGCTTTGCAGCTCAGCTTTCTAGACACAGGCTGGAGTGTCCCTTAGTCTTGGTCAAGCTGTTCCCCAACTCAATCCGTGTTTCTCTGCTGTTTCCAGGAGTCTCGGAGGTGGGAATGAAAAGCATCTGATGAGTGCGCTCCCTGCTTTATATAGGGCAAGGATGGGGGAGGAAACCTTCGTTTTCATGCTTGATTTGCAGACCAGTAAGTAGAAAAATACAGAAGTCCCAAGGTGCAATCTGGCACCATTTGGCCCAGCTTCATGCCTCCCGGTCCCCTGCCCTGAGAGAGTCATAGCAACCATCACTGACAGGCTCTCTGGAGCGTCTCTGGCAGCCAAACCTGATGGGAGAGAAACTTCTCCTCAAACGTAGTGATTCCTCTAATGGCTCGTTAACTTGAACAGGCCCTTCCCAACCCCCTATCTCCACATAAAGCATCTTGCCTCGTGAGAGCTCCTCAGGTGTAATTACATTGCACGTACATGCACATTGTCACTATTAATCACTTCAGATACAAACATGAGCCGTGGCTGCCATCACAGTCAGAAAATAAAAACTTTCTGTCACTTTCAACGATCTCATGTCCCCTTCAACGATTCACTTTCCGCAAAATGTCCCGCCGTTATGTTAGAATCATGCAATGATTCCACCACGATGAAGAACATGGGGCGCAGACTCACACTATCCACCTACATCGACTTTTCCCCTCCGTTGAACAAGAAAACTTCTTCTTCCTGCCCTGGTGCCTGCCTGAGAAGATATTTCTCCTTTCTAACTCGGATCATTTCCGTTTAACTGGGCTGCTTCACTTTTGACACTGAAAATCTGTCAGTTGCACTCTCGCCCTTCTCCTCCCTTCACATTTCCTGAGAGATATGAAGAGTTCACGTCATGTTTTGTGACAGTGAAATTGAAGCAAAAGCCACTGGATTCATATCAGTGACAAGCCCGGCTGAGGGTGTCAACGCCCTTCAGCCTCCCTGTTTGCAACAACTGGAGGGTTAAGAGTTTCAATCGCTGCTGTATAAACATGACCCAACAATTCCTGGATAGACTCTAAACTGTGTCCCACTGGGTTTGATAGTTTACAATGGAGACCAAATTGTTCTCTGGTGTAACACCTCCCATTTCATTACTGTGAATCAGAGCCATTGCGCACTCTCCAAACTCTGCAGCTTCTTAATATGATGTGTTTTAAAAATGCGACTATCAAAAGGCAAACACAGAAGCGTTGCTACGATTGTCACCAATCCATTCTGCACACGGAGGGGAAGCAGATTTCCAACACAGATGGTAGATACCAAAACCGAGCTGGGGAACTGTGTTTAGAGCCCTGGTCCTTTATTGCTCTAGCACCATAGCCTGATGAAAGGAGAGGGGAACACGAAACAAGGTGGAAACCACTAAGCTTTCTTTTCAAATGTAAAAAGTTAAATTAAATTAATTAAATTACATTAAATTAACGGACAGTCATTCAGAATCTCTGAATTCATGTGCCTGGCACAAATTTACCCACAGGCTGCCTCAGGGCCTAAATCTTTCTCTTTCCCTTTGTATTTTGGGGGCTGACCAGCTGCATCAGGATGGTACAGAAGAGAGATCCCTTGGTTCAAGTCTCTCAGGGTATGTCTACACTACAAAGTTAGTTCGAACTAACTTTCCTAGGCGCTACACTAGCGCTCCGTTAGTTCGAACTTAATTCGAACTAACGGAGCGCTTAGTTCGAACTAGGTAAACCTCATTTTACGAGGATTAAGCCTAGTTTGAACTAGCTAGTTCGAATTAAGGGCTGTGTAGACCCTTAATTCGAACTAGTGGGAGGCTAGCCCTCCCCAGGTTTCCCTGGTGGCCACTCTGGCCAACACCAGGGAAACTCTATTGCCCCCCTCCCGGCCCCGGAGCCCTTAAAGGGCCACGGGCTGGCTACACAGTTTGTGCCAGTTGCAAGGCTGCAAGCACCCGTGCCAGCAGACCCTGCACCTGCCACACGATGAGCCAGCCACCCGAGGGCTCCCAGCCCTCCACTGCTCCCCAGGACCAGCCTGGCAGCTCCCAGGAGCCTGCCCGGGGGTGCAAAAGGCGGGCGCCCGCTTGGTCAAGTGCGGAGATCGTGGACCTCATCGAGGTTTGGGGGGAAGCCTCCAATGTCCACGATCTCCGCACTAGCCACCGGAACGCGGCCGTCTACAGCCACATGGCTGCCAGCCTGGCCGCCAGGGGCCACCAGCGCAGCCGAGAGCAGGTCCGCTGCAAAATTAAAGACCTGCGGCAGTCCTACTCCCGGGCTTGCCTGCCAGGGGCCGACCCGGAGGCCTGCCCCCACTTCCACACCCTGGACCGCCTCCTGGGGGCTCATGCCGTCCCTGTCCCCCGGGACATGATTGACCCCGGGGCAGAGGGACCGCTCCAGGAGATGGAGGAGGAGGAGGAGGGCTCTGAGAGCCAGGAGCCTGCCGCCAGCCTGCCCAGGACCCGGCACCCCCGAGGCACGCCACAGACCCGCTCGCCTGCATCGTCTGAGGCCGGGGAGGCGTCCACCTGTGAGTACCATCGTGTTCCCCTTATGTGTACGGGGGGCTGGGGCGAGAGGGAGCCCCGGGACCGTGCGCCTGGGCTTTGCCCACCAAGGAGCAGCAGCTGGGGATCCTGCAGGGGCCCTGGCCTTGCAGAGGGGAGCTAAGTTTCACACACCTGGGCCCCTGGGGTAATTGACCGCTGGTCTTGTTGCACCACAGCTGCAGCACCTGGGCCTGCAGGGCGCACCACACCGCCTGCAGCAGCCGCCCGTGCCCGGGCAAGCAGGAGAGCCAGGAACAAGGAGGACTACCAGAGGTGGCACCTCCGGTTCCTGGATCGACAGCTCCGTCTCCAGGACCACTGGGTCCAGGGGGACCTGAGGCTGCGCCGGAGGAGTCTGGAGGCCCTGGAGGAGCAGGGCCGTGCCCTGCGAGGCCACCTCCAGAGCCTGCTGGACCGCTTCCCATTTCCTCCTCCCCCTGCTCCCCCTGCTCCTCCTGCTCCCCCTGCTCCTTCTGCTCCCCCTCCTGCTCCCGCTCCTGCTTCCGCTCCTGCTTCCTCCACACCCCCTGTCCCTCCTGCCCCCCCCCCCCACAACCATTTCCCACCGAAGCCCCCGGACCCGCAGTGTGGCAAGACGGGAGAGGCAGCCGGACTCCCACCCCTGAGCTTTCCTTTCCCTTCCTCCCTTCCCTCCCCTTCCAGCTCCCTCGTCCCAGGTTTCCCCCTTCCCTCTCCCACCCTCCCCCCTTCTTCCCCCCACCCCACTTATGTTAAATAAACAGATGTTTTTGTTTCAAAAACAGGTGTCTTTATTTGACAGTAGGTAGGGAGGGGAAAGGGGAAGGGGGGTAGGGTGGAAGAAGGCCCCAGTGGGGCATGCAGGGAGAGGTCAGTCCTCCTCCTCCACCGCGAAGCTCTCCCGCAGGGCTTCCCGGATCCGGACGGCCCCCCGCTGGGCTTCCCGGATGGCGGCGGTGCGGGGCTGACCGTAGTGTCCAGCCATGCGGTCAGCCTCAGCTATCCAGGCTGGCAGGAAAGCCTCCCCCTTCCGCTCACACAAATTGTTGAGCACACAACATGCCGCCACCACGGGAGGGATGTTGTGCTCGGCCAGGTCCAGACGGGTGAGGAGGCATCGAAAGCGGGCTTTCAGTCGCCCGAAGGCCCCCTCCACCACGATGCGGGCCCTGGTCAGCCTGGCATTGAAGGCCTGGCGGGAGGGATTGAGGTGCCCCGTGTTGGGCTTCATGAGCCAGGGCTGCAGTGGGTAGGCGGCATCCCCCACCAGGCAGACGGGCATGTCCACGTCCCCGACCCTGATGTGGCGGTCGGGGAAGAAGGTCCCGTCCTGCAGCCGCTGGCACACGGAGGAGTTGCGGTACACCCGGGCGTCGTGTGCTTTGCCGGACCAGCCCACATTAATGTCCGTGAACTGTCCCCGGTGGTCACACACGGCCTGCAGGATCACGGAGAAGTACCCCTTGCGGTTCACGTAACGGGACGCCTGGTGTTCCGGGGCACGGATGGGGATGTGCGTCCCGTCGATGGCCCCCCCGCAGTTGGGGAAGCCGAGGGCGCCGAATCCCCGGATGACGGCGTCCGGGTCGGCGAGGCGGACCACCCTGCAGAGCAGCACCCGGTTGATGGCCTTGACCACCTGCGGAGAGAGACACAGCAAAGCACCAATCAGTGGGGCGCCCGGGTGGCTGGGAGCGTTCGTGCCCTGGCAGTGCCCCGCGCCCCACTCCCGGAAGCAACCCCCCTGGCGGCGTGTAGTACGGCCGGGACAGACCGACCCCTCCGGTGCGGGGCGCTTTTGCCTCCTCCTGCCCCCCCTTTGTCCCTGGGGCGACCCATCCCCTCCTCGCAGCCCCCCTCCCCCCCGGCTCGGTGGCCGACGAGCACCGTACCTGCATGAGCACCGCTCCGACGGTGGATCTCCCCACGCCGAACTGGTTCCCGACAGATCGGTAGCTGTCCAGCGTGGAGAGCTTCCAGAGGGCGATGGCCACCCGCTTCTGGAGGGGGATGGCGGGCCTCATGCGAGTGTCCCTTCTTTGCAGGGCAGGGGCGAGCCACTCACAGAGCTCCAGGAAGGTGTCCCTCCTCATCCTGAAGTTCTGGGTCCACTGTCGGTCATCCCAGCGCTCCAGGACGATGCGGTCCCACCAGTAGCTGCTGAAGTCCAGATGCCAGACGCGGCGGGGCACGCCAGTGCCGGGGCGCCGCCGCGGCTCCTCCACGGCCCTCAGGGCAGCCAGGCGGAGAGGCAGGGGGCCTGACGTTCCCCAGGTGGTGCCAGGCAGCCTCGAGCCATTGCTGGCAGGCTTGCAGCAGCAAGTCCAGAACGTGCACCAGAAGGTGCAGGGCGAGCTCTGGCTCCATGTTGCCACCTGCGGCGGCCCCCCCGAAGGGAAGCACCGACACAGACGGGCACAGAGACCGACGCTTTGCTGTCCCTCGGCGAGGTTGGCAAGCAAGCAGGAAAAGCTGAGAACCAGCTGTCCAGGGGGGTCCCTTTAAGCTCGAGCCTCAGAGATAGCCTCAGACAGCAGCCACACAAAGCAACTGCTGACCTGATGCCCTGCCAGAACCGGTTTCAGCCGCCCTTAAATGCCCCCCTGCGTCCAATCAGTGTGGACGCGCTAGTTCGAATTAGCAAAACGCTAATTCGAACTAGTTTTTAGTTCCAGACTAAGTTCGTTCGAACTAGCACTGTAGTGTAGACGTACCCTCAGTGAATCAGACTTTGGCAATATTCACCAACAATCAAAGAGTATGTCTACACTACAAAGTTAATTCAAACTAATAGCTGTTAGTTCGAATTAACATTCATAGCGGCTATATATGCAAAAATTTAATTCGAAATAGTAGAGCGCTTAATTCGAACTAGGTAAACCTAATTCTACGAGGAGTAATGCCTAGTTCGAATTAAGTAGTTCGAATTAAGGGCTTTGTAGCCACTTAATTCAAACTAGCTGGAGGCTAGCCCTTCCTAGGTTGCCCTGGTGGCCACTCTGGGCCAAACCAGGGAAACTCTTCTGCCCCCACTCCCGGCCCTGGAGCCCTTAAAGGGCCACAGTCTGGCTACAGTGCTTGTGCCAGTTGCAAGCCTGCCAGCACCCAGCCAGCAGACCCTGCACATGGCATGGCACGAGCCAGCCACCCGCTGCCACCCAGCCCTCCGCCTCCTCCCGGGACCAGGCTGGTCTAGTGCAGAGATCATTGACGTCGTCGAGGTTTGGGGGGAAGCCTCCAATGTCCACGATCTATGCACTAGACACAGGAACGCAGCCGTCCACAGCCGCATGACTGACAGCCTGGCCACAAGAGGCCACATGCTGACTCAGGAGCAGGTCCGCTGCAAAATCAAGGACCTGCGGCAGACCTACTTGTGACGGACTGGGCCGTGTCTGGGCACAGCTGAGGGTGTCCGCTCAGGGCGAATTGCTCAAATCCGGGGCTCCTTACAGCCCCCAGACTGGTGACCTCTCCAAATAGGCCACAAACCAGTCTCACAGAGCGCTTCAGCTGCCTGCCTGAAGCCTCACAAGCAAAACCCCTCCGACACCCCATCAATATCCGTGCCCCAGATGGCCCCAGGCCTCATACACAGGTGGGGGGGTCCTAGCACCCAATCCCACCTACCCCGAACAAGTTCTGTCTGGTTCCAAGAAACCAGCCACAGATCCCTGGTCAATTTACCCTCTGGGTCTTACCCACAAATCACGCTGGGCCAATCCTTTAGAATCTAAAACTAAAGGTTTATTATCACAAGAAAGAAAAGCATGAGAGTAAGGTTGTTAAAGAATAGTACGTTACATGCACCGAATCTCCCAGTCCTCGATGCAGGCTCTAGCAGAGATGTTACAGCTGCTGGTTTAAAAGTTCTTGTTGCACATCCTAGCATCAGGATGGGTTCACAGGTCTTCCGGGCTCTTCGATCCCTGCAATGCTGCCTCTGGGATGAAGTGCTGAGCTGAGAACAAAATGGCATCGACCACATGGCCTCTTTATACCTCCTTCCTGGCCTCTTCTTGTATGCAGCAGGTCACCTGGTCAGAGGCCAGTCTCTGTGTTTCCTGCTGGCTGCTCTCAGGTGACAGCCCCCATTCTTTGGGTGTGTCCTTGGCCCATCAAGTGCCATTGTCCTACAGGGCCTGGCTAATCAGCCTGTCCATAGCTATGCTTAACCACATTCAGAGAAATATTCAGCTTCCACACAGATTACAGATTCCTACCTACACACACAGACATTATACACTCACATAAATAGCGTACAATAGATCAGCAAACAATAAGCTCTCATTCAATACCCCACATGGCTCCCTTTTATACCAATTTCTGGGGCCAACACCCCCACCTAGGGGTGCAGCAGCGATCTGGCTGCTTCCCTCCAATTTGGTAATGTGACACTACTCCAGGGCCTCGCAGCCAGGGGCTGACCCGGAGGCCTACTCTCATTATGAGGCCCTGGATGGCATCCTAGGGGCTCACGCCGTCCATGCCTCCCGGGTGGTGATCGACCTCGGGGCAGAGGGCCACATCCCTGACACGGAGGAGGAGGAGGATGCCGAGAGCCAGGAGCCTGCAGGGAGCCTGCCCAGGACCCAGGACCCTTGAGCACCCCACAGAGCACATCGGCTGTGTCTTCCAAGGCCGAGGAGGGCTCCACATGTGAGTGCCATCATGCTCCCCTTATGTGCATGGGAGGGATGGGGGGAGAGGGAGCCCAGAGACCATGCGCCTGGGCCTTGCCCACCATGGAGCAGCAGCTGGGTGTCATGCAGGGGCCCTGGCTCGTTCCCCACACGCCGTGTGTTCAAAAATAGAATCTTTCTTTATTGAACAAAACTTCAGCTTAGAGAAGAGACGGAGGGGGGATATGATAGAGGTCTATAAAAGCACGAGTGGTGTGGAGAGGGTGCATAAAGAAAAGTTCTCCATTAGAGAACTTTTAAAGGACACCAAAGTAAAGGAATGGGTAGCAGGCTTCAAACTAGTAACAGAAAGTTCTTCTTCACAAAGCAAAGAGTCAACCTGTGGAACTCCTTGCTGCAGGAGGCTGTGAAGGCTAGAACTAGAACAGAGTTTAAAGAGAAGTTAGATCAAGTCATGGAGGTTGGGTCCATGGAGTGGTATTAGCCAGGGGGTAGGAATGGTGTCCCTGCCCAAAGTTTGTGGAAGGCTGGAGATGGATGGCGCGAGACAAATAGCTTGGTCACTGACTTTGGTCCATCCCTTCCAGGGTCCCTAGGGTTGGCTGCTGTTGGCAGACAGGCTACTGGACTAGATGGACCTTTGGTCTGACCCAGGACAGCCATTCTAAGCTCAGGGCTCAGGATCGAGGGTCTCAGTGGACCACCTTGATTTTCATGCACACTTGCTCCTGGGTGGCCAGGCTGGCAGCTCTCCTGCCCTAGACGGCCACTTTCCTGTGCCTAGTGCGGAGTTCGTGGACGAGGTCCACGATGTCTGCACTAGACCAGGCGGGTGCCCGCCTCTTGCGGTCCTGGCCAGGCTCCCAGGAGCCGCCAGCCTGGTCCCAGGAAGAGGCAGAGGGCTGGGGGGCATCGGGTGGCTGGCTCATGGCGTGCCAGGTGCAGGGTCTGCTGGCTGGGTGCTGGCAGGCTTGCACCTGGCACGGGCACCGTAGCCAGCCCGTGCCCCTTTAACGGCTCCGGGGCCGGGATGGGGGCATACGAGTTTCCCTGGTGGTGCCCAGAGTGGCCACCAGGGAAATCTGGGGAGGGCTAGCCTCCCACTAGTTCGAATTGAGTGGCTACACAGCCCTTAATTCAAACTAATATGTTCGAACTAGGCTTAGTCCTTGTGCAATGAGGTTTACCTAGTTCGAACTAAGCGCTCTGTTAGTTCGAATTAAGTTCGAACTAGCGGAGCGCTAGTGTAGCGCCTATGAAAGTTCATTCGAACTAACGTCCGTTAGTTCGAATTAACTTTGTAGTGTAGATATACCCTTGGACACTAAATCCCAGTTTCTTAAAGTTTTACCATGATATCATTAAAGCCTAAATCGTGATGCAAGACAGGTTATTTAAAGTGTCATTGGAAAAGTAATGATGTGCTGAATATGATTAGCCTATTTGTATTCATGAATTATTTTTGTATCTGAAATTGTGCATCTGGACTAAGTGTCTTTATTTCCCATGTTCTGACACTTGGGTACCTCCCACTTGGGAAGGTGCTAGACAGTCCATTGGGAAACGTCTTTGCAGGGTAATGAGCTGTTATGCAAAAAAATAGACTTTAAGAGAAGCTAAACTCCCACCCATGCGCCTTCCTAAGAATGATTCAGAGACTCTGTAATTAATAGTTGCTGTGACTCTACAGGGGCCTGTCTGTGTTTTTCCAAAGCCTGATCTTGGGAACAGACTTTGAAACAAAGGATTCTCACCCTTCTCTACAGCTACATAAGGCAGAGAGTGAAACCAGCAGTTCTTCACTCCCCACACAAGAGGACTCCTGCAAAGATCTGAAGAGCAAGGACGGACCTGGGGATAGTGCTGGATCCAGGCTAAAGGCATCTTACCCAGTGTATGGAGGCCTGGAAAACCCAAACTACAAAGCAAATGCAACTTGTGCCTTGAGAATCTGCCAGACGCCGTTATTCCCAGACAGGGTGAGAATCTGTTCATGCCTATGGACTCGGAGCAGCCTGTTATACTTTGTATCTGGGTTTTTCTTAATTTCCTGGTAATGTGCTCTGATCCTTTGTAGTTAACAAACTTGTTTATAGTTTTACCTAAACCAGTGTGCCTTTAACAAAATGTGGGGGGGGAATCTCAGCTTGGTTAGCAGTAGTGTGCACATTCAGGGGGAGGCAAATGGGATAACAAAGTCCTACTGGTTAGTGGTTTCACCTGACTGGGGGGAACAGCTCTGGTGTCATAGGCTGGTGGTTATCATGATAGCAGCTTCCCTATTGTTGTTTCATCCAGTGGCTCTTCATAGAGTCTGTGTGTAACTACAGCAGTGTGGATACCGGAGAAAGTGCGGGACCAAGTGAAAATCTGCAGCTTGCCAGAGCTGCCCAGTGTGCGAGTGATCCCAGACTGATGGGTGGGAGGACTCAGTGAAACCCCAGCTCCAGATAGCAATGCAGAAGAACTGATCACGAATGGGTTCTAGGGAAAACATGCCTAAGAAAGTACAATGAATGACTCTCAGTTTTAGAATTCACTGGCCGGCTGAAAGTCCATCTGTTCCTGTCCTCCCAGCGCAGCAAATGCCAGTTCCCAGAGCCATAGCATCGTAGGCGCTTAGGGATGGAAGAGACAATAGGAGTCATCTAGTCCTACCCCCTGCTCAGTGCAGGCCCTACTGCGGCAGCACTAAGTGCGTTAGAGGGAACAAGAGGAGCAGATAACTGTCAAGTGATCCTTCCTGTGTCGTCCATCCCCTCATCCACGTACCATGTTATCCTGGTTTACAGCCACAAATGTGACTGAGGCTGGTTATTACAATTCTTGACTGTGCTTTACAATGAATCCAAGGGGGTGTGAGATTTGCTGTACAATTCACCATCCATGTAACGCTGCGAGGGGTCTGCGGGCAGCCCAATACACTGTTAGATTCTCACACACTGTGTCCCCACGTCCTTTTCTGCTGCTTGGCCAGTTGGCCCCCAGCCAGTGAGGGTATGTCTACACTACCCCGCTAGTTCGAACTAGCGGGGTAATGTATGCATACCGCACTTGCTAATGAAGCCCGGGATTTGAATTTCCCGGGCTTCATTAGCATAAGCGGGGAGCCGCCATTTTTAAATCCCCGCTGCTTCGAACCCCGTGTAGCGCGGCTACACGGGGCTCGAACTAGGTAGTTCGGACTAGGGTCCTATTCCGAACTACCGTTACTCCTCGTGAAACGAGGTGTACCGGTAGTTCGGAATAGGCACCCTAGTCCGAACTACCTAGTTCGAGCCCCGTGTAGCCGCGCTACACGGGGTTCGAAGCAGCGGGGATTTAAAAATGGCGGCTCCCCGCTTATGCTAATGAAGCCCGGGAAATTCAAATCCCGGGCTTCATTAGCAAGTGCGGTATGCATACATTACCCTCCTAGTTCGAACTAGGAGGGTAGTGTAGACATACCCTAACAGATTCCATGAGGAGTAACAGTTAATCTGAACTAAGGATTTAATTCAGATTAACTTTAAACTGCCGCGTGTAGCTATGGGCAGTTTGTTCGAACTAAGAGGGATTTAAAAATGGCGGCTGGATGGGAACATGCAAATAAAGCCCGGGACATTTAAATCCCGGGCTTCATTTGCATCTCTGGTTGCCTGATTTGCCTACCTAGCTCGAATTAATGAGCTAGTGTAGACATATCCTTAGGTAGCTTTATATGTTAATTGATATTATAATATAGTTATGAACTGCACATGCCAATCCTATCTAGGAATTTGTACAGAGATTAATTTTAATTCTGAGTCTGTCACGCAATAGGAACTTGATCTCTCATTTTAATCCTATTCAGAAAATATAGGGGATAAGGCAGATTGGCCAAGCTGTATCTTTTCCCTCTGTGTCTGTGCAACACCTGGCACCATCAGGTTCTGGGTTGTGATGGGGGCTCCCAGAAGTTGCATAACTAATAAAAAACAAATACATAATATAATTACCCACTGACTCTAAACATCCATTTCCCGTGTGACGATAGTTTGTGGCATTTAATACTATCCCTGCATTAATCCCTGCATTCATCACTGCATTCATCACTGCATTCATCCCTGCATTAATCACTGCATTAATCACTGCACTCATAACTGCATTAATCCCTGCATTAATTCCTGCATTAATCACTGCATTCATCGGATCTCAATTTTCCTTCTGCGGGGCCCTTAGGGACAATCCATGACCAATGTCGTCCTTAGATATGTCCAAATGAAAAGGGGGAATAATAAAATGGCCTCTTGCTCCCAGACTGTAATATGCAGCAGGGAGACACAGGGAACACTTAGGAGCCTAATCCCATTTCCAAAAGGGATGTAAGTGGTTTAGGAGCCGAATCCCATTTCCAATAGGAATTTAAGACCAGACTGTCAAAGGGATTTAGGTGCCCAACCTAGGCCATTTCATTGCAGCCTTGAAGTCCAGGAAGTTTCTCAGAGCACCACCTACTAAGCTGAGCAGCACTGATGGGGTTTGGGATCCTACCCTGACCCAGTGAAGCTGACCTCACCATGGAAGGCGGCGCAAGCGAGCGTTGCCCTGGAAGAACAGCCAGCTACACATCTCAGGGCAGCAACTTTGCCCCGCCTGAAAGGTTTCCAACGGAGGAAAAAACCCAGCTTGAGTGTGAGACGTGATACGGGGCAGTGGGGGTGGGGGTGTCAGTCTGACGGCCGGTGACTCTGTCTCTGTTTCATTTCTATCACCTCCAGGGTCTTCTGATGAATCCGGCCAATGGCACCGCCCCAGTGACCCAGTTCCTGCTGCTGGGTTTCCCCTCCCTGGGCCGGCAGAGCCGGGAGCTCCTCTTTGCTCTGCTCTCCTTGGCGTATGCCGCTACCGTGGTGGGGAACTTCTGCATCGTGTGGGCCGTGCTGCGGGACCCCCGCCTCCAGCGCCTGCCCATGTACATCCTGCTGGGGAACTTCTCCTGTCTGGAGATCTGCTTCGTCACATCCACTGTGCCACGGATGCTCTGTGACCTGCTGCGCCCTGGCCTCCCCATCTCCTTCCACGCCTGCTTCCTGCAGTTCTACTTCTTCTTTTCCCTGGGAACCACCGACAGCTTTTTCCTCGCAGCCATGGCCCTGGATAGATCCCTGGCCATCTGCCAGCCCCTGCGCTACCCCATCCTCATGTCCCCCCAGCTCTGCTGGACCATGGTCGCCTCCTGCTGGCTCATGGGTTTCCTGTGGTTCATAGCGCCCATCGTCCTCATCTCCCGGCTCTCCTTCTGCAGCCCCTACACCCTGGACCATTTTGTCTGTGACCCAGTCCCATTACTGGCTGCCTCCTGCTCTCCAGATCACTGGGTCGGTCAGTTCTGCTCCAACATGGCATCCTTAATGCTTTTCGCCACCTTCCTCTTCATCCTGGCCTCCTACGGGCTCATCATCAGGGCCGTGCTGAGGCTGCCCGCAGGGGCCGGGCGGCACAAGGCCTTCTCCACCTGCACCACCCACCTGACCATCGTAGGCCTGTACTACGGGGCCCTGATGGTCAACTATGTCATCCCAACAGCCTCGGGGGGCAGCGGGAAGGTGGTGACGCTGTTGTACATGTTGTGGACCCCGCTGTTGAACCCCCTGATCTACAGCCTGAGGAACAAGGAGATGAAGGAGGCTCTGAGAAGAACCCTGCTGGGGAAGCAGTAGGGGGCTCTCCTGTGACCCCATCTGCCAGGATTGGCTGGGGAGAAGGGAGCATTTGCTCCTGTTAAGTTCCCACTGTGTGGTCGGTGATTTAAGATATGTCGACTCCATCTATGTGATTAACATAGTTAGAGCTGCATGTCTTAAGTAGACCTTCTGCTCTAGTGTAGATCAGGACTCAGGGTCCAGCAGGGGTAGGGGAGTAATTTCACTACCATGCTGGTCCTATTGGCCATGACTTGGGAGAGGTTGCTCCTCCCCATTATAGCATAGGGTGCATCTCACTCGTCTGGGTTATCTGGGGTCACCGCAGATAGTTATTTCCCTGCCACTAGGAGAGTCTTGGTCCCACTTCGGTCTCATTTCAGTGAACGGTTCGGGTTGGTGACCCGTGTCCTACAGAAGGTCAGCCCTGGATAATCTGGGCTGGTCCCCTCTGGCCTTAACTTTGACCCGGGAGTCCAGACTCCCACACCGTGTGCTAACTCCCCGGATCCCACTTTCTTACTCCTTCCCAGAGCAATGGGCACAATCCGGAAGTGCTGCCCAATAGACCTCCAAGAGCTAGAAATAGATCCCAGATGTGCTGACAACTTACGTCCCCCACCTCCCAAGAATTGGAAAAACAAAACTATCTAGAAGAGCACCTGGCAAGTGTTTCCCCTTTGGGGTCCTTGTCAAGGGCTTTCAAACTCTGCAATGGGTTGTATCCACAGGATCAGCACTGTTCAGATTGTTGTTGACATGCTCAAAGAATTCATATATATGTCTGGGGCAACACTTCCCTTTACAAAAGCTGTGCTGACTTTTCCCCAGTCAATTATGTTTACCCATGTCTGGTTATCCTCTTCCTTGCTATACATCCCACTAATTTGTCTGGCACTGACGTTAGGGCTACCAGTGTGTAGGATCACCCCTGAAGCCTATAAAAACATGGTCTGAAATCAGATTCCGGTGAGAGGTAGCATACCACAACTCACAGGTGTCACATTATTGGATTTTAAAGTGAGCAAACAAATCACTAGTGCACCCATGGGGTGTGTCTAGACTACATGCCTCCGTCGACGGAGGCATGTAGATTAGCCAGATCGGCAGAGGGAAATGAAGCCGCGATTAAAATAATCGCGTCTTCATTTAAATTTAAATGGCTGCCCCGCTCTGCCGATCAGCTGTTTGTCGACAGATCGGGGCAGTCTGGACGCGCCGCGCCAACAAAGAAGCCTTTCTTGATTGGCACAGGTATGAAAGATTATTTTAATCGCAGCTTCATTTCCCTCTGCCGATCTGGCTAATCTACATGCCTCCGTCGACGGAGGCATGTAGTTTAGACGTACCCATGGTGCGGTGTTTGCCCCAAATTCTGTCCAAGGGGATGATATGAGGTGTAAAACAAAAGCTTATGCTCTACTGATTCTGTGTATGCTGCTCATGTACTTGTGTGATGTTTGTGTGTGAAGTTATGGATATGGGCTCTGTTCTTGTATTGTAAATGTTCTCTGTCTGGGAGGGAGAAATCGGCCTGGAGGGCCTGTTGTGAGGAGGGATTGTTCAGTGAATGGCTGTGTAACTAGTACTGCTGCATGGACAATGGCTCTCGGAGAGGCCAAAAAACACCTCAGGGATGCATCTGAAACCTGCAGATTGTCCAGGGCATAACAACTACTTGCATGTGAAACAGAGACAGGCCACTTGATCATGTGACCAGCTCCAGTTTGGGAGACACAGAAATAGAAAAGTGCCATGAGGCTGTTTCCACCTGATATTCGGTCTTGCTCCTGATCCCAGATGCAGCCTTGCTAGGGACAGGGAGTGGGAAGGATTGCTGACCCATCCTGATACTGGATGTACACCAGAGACTCTGAGCTAGCAGTTTGTAACTTAACAATCTCACTCTCGACCTTTTCTTCCTTTTGTTAATAAACCTTTAGATTTTAGATGCTAAAGGACTGGCTCACCATGCTCTTGTGGGTAAGATCGAAAGTATAAATTGACCATGGTCTGTGGCTGGTTCTTTGGGACCGGGAGGATCTGTTCGGAGTTGGTGAAATTAGGTTCTCTAACCCCTCACCTGTGTGTAAGGCCCGGGGCTGATTGTGGCACAGGGAGAGCTGGAGTGTGTGAGGGGTTTTGTTTGTGAAGCTTCCTACTAGCCAGAATGGCAGCTGAAACACTCGGGGTGACTGGTTTGTGACCTATTTTGGGAAAGGTCTCCAGTCTAGGGCTATAAGTAGCCCTGGGTTTGAGCAATTTGCCCTGAGTGGATTCCCTCAGTGGTGCCCAAACCCAGCCCGGTCCATCACAGCAGGTCTGCTATTTCACATCTGAGATTCATTCAGATATTTCCTGTTCTGAGTGCAGAGTCTTGAGGGTTGGGGAGCAAGGCAGAGTCTGAGGATTTCTAGGTATGAGCCCTGGGCCCAGAAAGGGTCTAATAGATTAGATCAGAAGGCAGGTGGCACCCAGGATTCCTGGATTTGAGCCCCAACACTAGGGTGAGACTGGCTCTGGAAGGAGGCTTGAGGGGTGGCTGGAAGCAGGACTTCTGGGTTCTATTTTCCATTCTGGAGTCAAAGAAGACAGGCACTAGAACTCCCCAGTTTTATCTATGTCATGAATGGGCACCTCAAAGGAGAGTCTGGCTTACCTGGAAAAGAAGGAAAGGGTTAAGCTAACTGTGGAGACACATTTGAGGGAGGGGGCTTTGGGCATTCAGCCAATGAAATGCAGATAAGGAATTTCAAACGAGAGAGTGGATTTTTTCTTTTGTTTGGGGGAAGCAGCAGTTTTCCCCCAGGTACAGAGCAAGAGAAACAAGAGAGAAGGACTCTCCCAGGAACAGACTCGTCGACTTAATTAAAAAGTTTAAGTAGGGAAAGTTTAGATTTCCATCAGATTTAATGTTTTCCTTGTTTGGGGGTTTGGAAATCATGACTTAGCTGGTTAAATGTTTTTCTCTTCTCTTTTGTAACTAAGAATTAAGCTCAGGAAGGATTTCTGAGTCAATTTAAATCCATGGCTTTTAACACCCAGTCATTTACTATGCTTGCAAGAGTCATCTTGTTTTAATAATAAAAGTGTTTTCTTTTTGTTATGGTTAACTGGTTGTCAAGTCACAGGGCCAGGGCCCAACAATGTTGTGGATGTGCTTCAAGACAGAGTTGATGAGGGATAGATAGTTGCTTTTATTAATCTCACTACAAAGACAAACTTAATACTGCCAAATGCTTACACAGCTACTACAAAATACAAATCTCACTACAGCACTACCATTACAGGTTTAATACTGGCAAATACACAACTACTGCAAACTAATCCAAGTAATTAGCATAGGCAAAGCACTACACCTAAATGAACAACAGGCACTTGGAAATCTTATACCCCATCAGGTCTGCGGGGAGTCCCGTTCCGGTCACCTCGCACCCGGGCTCTAGCTGAGGGGACCCAGGGCACCTTTCAAGGGAAAAGGTCTCTGGTGGAACTTCCAGAGGGGCAGGACCCCCCTCAAGTTTTAGACTCTAGTTTACCGGGTGTGCACGTACCTGGCCCAACGCCATTCTTATCGCTCCTATGGCTGAGACCGAGGTTGAATTTCTTTACTGCTCAGTAGTTTCTCAGCTCAAGGCACAGGTTAGAGCTGATAAAACCCAGCTGCTGTTGGGGCTTGCAGGGTCCCAGGCTATGCTGAGCTGGGTCCAGCAGGGATGGAAACTTCCATCCCAGGCCTGCTAATCTGCAGGACCCACATATGACATCCGTGTGACACTGGTATTGGTTGATTTTTGTATCCCTAAACCTGCATGCCTAATAGAAACCACAGTAATCGAGGGAAGCAAAGTCCCATTGTTCTCTGAGGATTATCTGTGTTTTCCCAACTGCAAGTCAAACGGAGGTTGGGACAGAGGGAGCTTTGCGTCGGGGAAGGGATTTCAAGAGGTTTCTTCCTTGGAAACAGATTTATTTTCTATTTTTAGATACACTCGGTGGGTATGTCTACACTACAAAGTTAATTCAAAATAATAGCAGTTATTGAATTAACTTTAATAGCATCTACACAGGCAAACCGCTATTTCGAAATAAATTCGAAATAGTGGAGCCCTTATTTCGAATTTGGAAAACTTCATTCTACGAGGAGTAAAGCCAAATTCAAAATAGCTATTTCAAATTAAGTGCTGTGTAGAAACTTAATTCAAAATAGGGGGCCTCCAGCCCTTCCCAGGGAGCCCTGGTGGCCACTCTGGGCACAACCTGGAAAACTTACTCTCCTCTCCCCCAGCCCGGGAGCCATTAAAGGGGTAGACCCTGGCCTCAGTACCTGTTCCAGCTCCAAGCCTGCCAGCCCAGAGCCAGAAGTAGCCACTGGGGCCCCGGACCCAGTGGCCCCAAAACATGATCCAACAAGCCACTGGCCGCCAGCCCTCCACCACTCCCCAGGAACAGTCTGCCAGCTTGCAGGAGCCTGACAGGGGCTGGAGAAAGCAGGCACCTTCCTGGTCCAGGGTGGAGATCATGGACCTTCTTCAGATTTGGGGGGATACCCCCAATGTCTATGATCTCCACACTAGACAGAGGAATGCGGCCGTCTATGGCAGGATAGCTGCCAGCCTGGCCACCAAAGGCCACATGCGAACTCAGGAGCAGGTTAGCATGAAAGTCAAGTTGGTCTGGCGAGACCCCCAACCTTGAGCCCTGAGCTTCCCCTCCCCTTTCTTCCCCTTGCTTCTCCCTTCCAGCTCCCTCCTCCCAGGTTTCCCTCTCCCCGCTTCCACCCTCTCTCTTCCCCTCTCCCACCTCCTTTTCCCAGTCTCCCCAAAGGTTCATCTCCCCCCCAGTTTTATTCAATAAACCCAGTTTCTATTTTTGAACATACGTATCTTTTATTTGACATCAGGAAGGGAGGGTAGGGAGGGTAAGTGGAAGAACGTGAGGTAGAAATGAGGCACGAGCCCCCGGTGGGGAGGATGGGGGAGGCTCTGAGGGCTCCTTGGGGTGGACTCTCCTTCAGGGCCTCCTGGATCCTGACAGCCCCCTGATGGATCCCCCGGATGGCAGCCTGCAGCAAGCGCAGCCGGGCTGATGGCAACGACCCCACGAGACGCACCGACGTGCCCAGGGGAAGCTCTGGCTCCCTATGGCCAAGTGCTGTGGTGTCCCAAGTGCAGGCACTCAGGGCACTCCAAGACAGGACTGCTTTGCTGTCCCTCATCGAGGTAGACAAGCAAGCGGGGAGCCCTGAGAACTGTCTGTCCAGGGTGGGGGTAGGGTCCCTTTAAGCATGGAGCTCAGTTAGCCTCAGGCAGCAGCCCCACACACTAAGTCCTAACCTGATGCCCTGCTGGCACTGGTTCCGGCCAGCCTTAACTTCGGTTCAGGGTCCTTTGAGTGTGGATGTGCTATTTCGAAATAGCAAAATGCTATTTTGAAATAGTTTTTGTGTCTAGATGCATTATTTCGAATTAGCTTAATTTGAATTAACTATTTCAAATTAAGTTAATTCGAAATAGCACTGTAGTATGGACATACCCAGTGGCGGCAGCAATCAAGTTTTTTATTTTGTTTTTTGAGGTTTTTTGGATGTCAGGGAAACTGAGACCAGACTCCTCCCACTCTGGGGCACAGTAGAGACTGAGTCTGAGAAGAGGCTGAGAGATCTTCCTCTAGAGCTGGAACCCAGCTCTGGGGACATTATGGGGGGCAATTCCAACCTTGGCAGGGGTGGGTTGATACACTGGTCCAGTGCTGTGTCCCCGCGCAGGTCTTTAAGCACACCCATGCCAGTGTCTCCAGTCCAGAGGGGCGCAGGGTGGCCATGAGAATACCAATGAGAAATATTTCACTGATCACTGGATCTTCTTTTTCTATTGATTGTATTCCTACGGAGGTGAATCGTCATTCAGCCGCAGAGCTTCATTGTATTGGAGTGTCTGCAATTTCCTTCTCTAACTAGCACAGTGTGCCGGGGGCGAGCTGGGTGGGGAAGCAGAAGAAAACATGTTCACTGAGCTGGTGACAATGAACCGTGTTTGTATCACTCACTGCACAGTCACTCACCAGCCTTCATCCCACATAGTACAAACAAACATCATCCAATCACAACATCCCCATAAGGTCTTTCTGGAGCCCAGTTTCACACAGTGGGATTAGCCACTGTACACAGTCCTCAGGTGGAGAAATGAAATGATAAAGCATCAGAGTTGTCAACAAGTATCCTTTTGCCTATTTCACAGCTGGGAAATTTTAGCGACAATGAAGGAAAACTATAAAAGCTACAAAACAATAGAATCATAGAATCATAAAGCCAGGAGAGACCTCAGAAGGTCATCAAGTCCTTGCTCTAGCCAGGACCAATCCCAACTAAATCAGCCCAGCCAGGGCTTTGTCAAGCCAAGACTTAAAAACTTCTAGGGATGGAGATTCCACCACCTCCCTAGGGAACCCATCCCAGTGTTTCACCTCCCTCCTAGTAAAATAGTTTTTCCTAATTTCCAACCTAGACCTCTCCCACTGTAACTTGAGACCATTGCTCCTTGTTCTGCCATCTGTCACTACTGGGTTAAATTTCACTGCTTTTATATCACAAGTCTGAAACATTTGAGATAGTTAACTTTCTTTCTTTCTTTCTTTCTTTCTTTCTTTCTTTCTTTCTTTCTTTCTTTCTTTCTTTCTTTCTAAACTAATTAGGGTGTGTCTAAACTATACCTCTTTGTAGACAGACAGATGTAGATTAGGCACATCGAAATTGCTAGTGAAGCAGGGATTTAAATATCCCATGCTTCATTAGCATAAACATGGCCACCGCTTTTTTTTTCGAAATGAAGCTTTCTCAAAAACAAAACCCAGCAGTCTAGACTTGTATCTGTCAAAAAAAAAAAAAAAACAGCAACAACCTTGTTTAACAAATCCTGTAAACCTCTTTTTTTTAGGCATACGGGATCTGTCAAAAAAGGCTTTATTTTCAATAAATCCACATCTAGACTGCCATTTTTTTTTCAAAAAAGGTCCATTTCAAAAAAAAGTGGTGGCCATGTTTATGCTAATGAAGCACGGGATATTTAAATTCCTGCTTCATTAGCAATTTTGATGTGCTTGATTTGCATCCCTCTGTTGACAGAGGGATGCATTCTAGACGTAGCCATAGGCTATGTATACACCACAAAGATAAATCAGTAAAAGAAATGCAATTTCCTTCCAAAAGAGGCTTTTCTAAAATTTGGCTCATGTACACGAGGCCAAATTTTGGAAAAAAAGCCCCTCTTTTGGAACAACCCTTCTTCCTTATATAAGGAGGTTTACAGGAATGCCGACAAAATATGACCACTTTTCCGACATTTTTTTCTGAAAAGTGGACACATTCCCGGAAAAGCTCTGCAGTCATAGCCATAGTTTCAACTAGTTCCAACATTTTCAGTGATTTAGGAAATCGGTGTGTGACCAGTTAGAAAGTCCTGCATGAAACCTGCATTAGTTTCTTCTGAGTCTCCTTTACAGAGAAGCCAAAACCAGAGCTCCAGACTTTCTACCAAACTTCTCAAGGTGTGTCCCATCCTGACCTATTTCCCAAGGTGTGGAAGCATTTTCCTGATGGCCTGCCTGACATCTTTATTCCGAAGGGTGTAGACGATGGGGTTGAGAGTCGGCGTCACCAGGCTGTACAGGGTGGCAATGATCTTGTCTTTGTTGAAGGAGTAACTGGAGGCCGGGCGAATGTAGGTGTAGATGACAGTGGAGTAATAAAGAGATACCACAATGAGGTGGGAGGAGCAGGTGGAGAAGGCTTTTCTCCTCCCTTCAGTTGTTTTGATCCTCAAGATGGCCCTGACAATGAAGCAGTAAGAGACACCGATCAGCAGGAAGTCTCCCATAGCTAGGAAGATATCCGTTGTGAAGGACATGACCTCATTTATCCGCACCGAGGTGCAGGAAAGAACCAGCAGGGATGGGATCTCACAGAAGAAATGGTTAATAATGTTGGGCCCACAGAAGGTCAGACGCAGGACGAGGCCCGTGTGGACTGAAGTGTTGATCACAGCAATGACCATCACGAGAGCAGACAGGCCCATGCACATGGTCTTGTTCATCATGATGCTGTAGCGCAAAGGATGGCAAACAGCCACATAGCGGTCGTAAGCCATGACGGTGAAGAGCACCATCTCCGCCCCCAAAGACCAAGTGAAGAAGTAGAGCTGGGCTATGCACCTTGGGAAAGAGATAGATTTCCTGACCGCCACTAGGTTCCCCAGCATTTGGGGGATGACAGTGGAGGTGCCGATGATGTCCACCATGGCCAAATGGAAGAGGAAAAAATACATGGGCCTCTGCAGCTTGGAATTGGAAAGGACGGCAGCCATGATGAGTAAGTTGCCCAGCAGAGCGATGACGTAGATGGAGAGGAATAGGACGAAGAGTAAGAACTGCAGGTGGGTGTCACTGGAGAGTCCCAGCACGATGAATGTGGTCACGATGCTTTGGTTCTTCATTTCTGGAGCTCAGGGGACAGTGGGGGATGAAGGCTTGGTTGCTGCAACTTCTCTAGTCAATGTTTTTGGCATTTGTTTTCATCCTGAATTAAGATGGAAAAATGAAATGTCAATTTTCTCTATTTATCATGTGAAAAGTTCTGAAATTTTTCAATTTTAAACTCTGTGTGTGTACATGTAACAAACACATTTTATTGAAACATTTTGACATCTTAAATTTTACTCAGAATGAATTTTTTTTTCTCAAAGGATATTAAAATGATAAAAATTGCTTCTTATTTACAATGTCAGCTGAAAGTGAGAACAGGCATTCCCATGGTACTTCTCTAGCTGGCATACCAGATATGCTAAGCATTATCACCCACAAATATAAACAAACTCATCTGAGCAATTGGCTGAACAAGTAGGACTGAGTAGACTTGTAGGCTCTAAGGTTTTACATTGTTTTATTTTTGAGTGAAGTTATGTAAAAATCATAATTTTTCATTTGCAAGTTGCACATTCATAATTAAGGGATTTCACGATAGTGTTTGTATGAGGTGAATTGAAAAAATACAATATATTTTGTTTACCTTTTTCAGTGCAAATATTTATAATAAAAATAATAACATGCACTGGGCACTTTGTACTCTGTGTTGTAATTGAAATCAATTTATTTGAAAATGTAGAAAACATCCAAAATATGTAAACAAATGGCATTGTCTTATTGTTTAACAGTGTGATGCAACTATGATTATTTGTGATTATTTTTAATCTCACTATTAATCACAATGAATCTTTTAATAGTCTGACAGCCCTAATTTTACTGCAACTAATTTTTTCAGCTGAAAAAATTGAAATAGCTCACTAAGAGGCCTTTGAAATGCTCAGCCTTATCATTTCTGGATCAGATACCGAGAATGATGCATGATATACAGCGATCCATGAGTTACCATGTCTTCAAGTCCTGAATAGAGCTGGGTGGAATTTTTTGACCCAAACTTTTTTTTTAGCTGAAAAAAATTCAGAATTGGGTCAACCAAAATAGTTCACACTTTAGGCTGATTGTTCCAGCTGAAAATAGACTAAACTGAAGAAATATCTAAATGGTTCATTTGAACAGTTCTGACTGTACACATTCTAATGTTGTGGGATAGATTCTGGCACCATTCACAAAACTGGAGAAACAGAGATAGGGGGGTAGACACTTTGGGTGTGTCTAGACTACAGGGTTTTGTCGACAAAAGTGGACTATACCACACTGCCTTTCAGTTATGTCGACATAACATCGACAAAACTCAGCAGTTTTGTCGACGTATGCAAACCTCATTCTACGAGGAATAACGCCTTTTGTTGACAGAGTTCTGTCGATAGAAGGCATTATTGCATCTACACTGTCCTTTGCGTCCACACTGTTATGTCGACAAAGAGGCTTGCTTTGTCGACAGAACTGGATGTAGTCTAGACGCTCTTTGTCAACAGAAGTTTTGTCGACAGTATCTGTCGACAAAACTTCTGTCGACAAAACCCTGTAGTCTAGACGTACCCAACTGAAATAAAGAAGACTCATGCTCAGACAAGAGAAAGTAACTCACCCAACACGGCTTCCTTGCCCCAGCAATTCCCCAACTGCCAGGCTATGGGGTGTTGGGATGGTGCTTTCACTGTCTCCCCTGTGGAAGCTGTTCTACTTCACATAAGATACTTGGCTGGGCATTGGAGCAAGAACATGCAGATAACTTTATAGTGGATGGGACACGTGGATAGAAAAACCTGGAGACCTTGCTCCAATGCATATTTAATTACTAGCACAGTTTCCTAGCTTGGGTCCTTACGGAGGGGCTCAGGGCAGAGGGAAGAGGGAGTAGGGGGTGAAGGAGTCAGGGTTGGGGTGAGGAGGGGCTAAGGGAGGGGGCATAAGGATGTGGGGGGTGCAGAACTCAGGGTTGGGGTGGGGAGGGGCTCAGGGTGCAGGGATAAGGATGTGGGGGGTGCAGAACTCAGGGTTGGGGCAAGCAGGGGCTCAGGGAGGTGGGGTTAGGATGTGGGGGGAGCAGAACTCAGGGTTGGGGTGGGGAGGGGCTCAGGGCAGGGGCATAAGGATGTGGGGGTGCAGAACTCAGGGTTGGAGTGAGGAGGGACTCAGTGCAGGAATTGCTGGGAGGATTGAGTGTGGGTTCGGGGTGAAGAAGGGATCAGGGCATAGAGTTGATTTGTGAAGGGTGGAGGAGCTGGTGAGGGCAGCAGTTCCCCGTGGTGGGTCCCCAGGCCTGAGTGAATTGGGGGCCACACTGTGCATAGGCAGCTCCCTGGGGCTGGCCGCAGCTACTCTCAGAGCAGGGCGGCTCCCGGAGCTGGCTGTGGTAGGGATCTTGCTAGCGCGATGTACAGGAAGCTTACCTCCATCCCTGCTGTCCCAGTGGGGTTATAGCTCTCCTGGTCCCCATTTCTGACCTTTTGCTACCCCCTTTTGGTCACTTTGCTGTATAACTCCCTCCTAGCATCCCCCTCCCTTTCCATGTTCTGAAAAACAAACGGATTCCAGGCATGTCCCATTGTCCGGACACAGCCAAACTCTGACCGTGCTTTACGTTAGGAGAAGAGGAAGCTGCCTACCGAATTCAGTGGGCCTAGCTCTTACCATCTGGGAGGAGTTCTTGAAAAAACAGACGGACGGACAGACTCGTTTGCTCACAAACTCTCAAATACATAAAAATGAGTAGTCCTGTGGCACCTTACAGACCAACTATTGTGGCCGGTTGGGGCTAAGCCCCTAGGTTTTGTGCTTCTTGGCGGGGTTTTCTTTGTGTGCCTCAGAGGCTCGCGGTGTCCCCAACACTGCCACGAAGGCAAGGGTACCCCACTAGCCGAGCCCTTTTCATCATAGGCAAGTCCAGGGTATGGGACATCAGTCCCTACGTTAGACCACAGGGCCTCTCCTGTTTCTTGCAGGCAGCCCACCAGTCAGGAGGGGCTTGGAGGGAACCCTCTTGCTCCGGGTTCCGGCCCAGGGCCCTATGGGGGGGTTGACCCGAGTGGACTGTGAGGCCTGGCTCTAGCCCCATGGAACAGTGCCCCCCCTGGGCCACTTCCTGAACCCCTCCTGAGCACCTCCTCCTAATGCCTTGGGTCAGGCTTTGTTGCAGGCTGTCTAGGGTCAGGCTTTTGTGCTGGGCTGCTCGGTTCTCCTTCACTTCTCCTCTGGTCCCTCCCTCCACTCCTTCCCCCCGCCTTGCCTGAGGGAGGGTTATTTGTGGTGCACTCATCAGCCTGAACTGGCCTCAGGTGTTCTGATCAGCCTTCCCGTCAGGCTGACGACAGAGAGACTTCAGGTGTTGAACCGCTGGGCCACAGTCTCTGGCAGCCTATAATGGGAACATAAAACTACATACCCAGCTCCCCGTGTATCTGACGCTAGGCTTCAGAGCCCCCTGCTGTCAGGCTGCCACACTGTATATCTAGATAGTGTCATGAGCTTTCATGGTGGAACCCACGTCCTCACCTGATGAACACTCTCAAGTGTATAGTGGATCTATGCCAGGCAGATCAGCTTCAACAATAACACCTGAGGAAGGGCAGCTGCAAACTAGCCAGTAGCCCTTGATTCTATCTCTGCTCCATTGTGGACATTTATCTGGGGGTCTCATACCTCACCTATGAGGTGGCTGGTTATCAGTGGGACCCACCTTCGGCATCCGTCTGGGGTTTGCAATCACGCCATCCATTTCTTTTACTTTTATTAAAAATGTTCCAAATTAAACAATTCAGGATAAAACAGCTCCTATCACCCCAAAATGATTTTTTCCTAATTTTTCTAATGTGACAAAAATTGTGCAAATGTCATTTGCAATTAGGATTGAACTATTTTATTTTATTTTATTTTATTTTATTTTATTTTATTGACTGGCTGATCATAAATCATCCAAATCAATTATGTGCCCCTCTCTAGCCCTAAGTTCCCTCAGTTCCCATTAATTCAAATGGTGGTTAGAAAGGCTCAGAGTTTCTTTTAACTGCAGTGATTAGAGCTGGTCAAAAATGGTGAGTGTGTGTGTCTAAACTGCACTCTAAAATCGAAATAAGATAGCACAATCTTATTTCGATTTTATTTCGAATGGGCTATTTTGAAATTTGGTGCATCTACATGGCGCCAAATTTTGAAATAAAGCACTCTTTCAAGACATCCCTTATTCCTCATGGAATGAGGTGAACAGGGATGCCAAAATAAGCATGTCTGTTATTTCGAAAATTATTTGAAATTTCAGACATGTTTTTTGGATGCAGGATAGCTATTTCAGGATACCTCCAGTATCCCAATATAGCCTTGCAGTCTAGATGTACCCTGTGTGTCTGTGTGTATATGTATACTCTGCAAGTTTAAAATACAATTTTGTTGGAATTTTTGAAGAAAAATCAGTGATTGATTGTGGAGGCGATTGAAGTTATTTTTTAAAATATTTTCTCCATATTTCCTGAAGAAAAATAATCTGACCTGCTCCTAGGAGGTCATCTGTGGTCACGTTAAAATAAATGATGAACGTCCAGCTGCCTTCAACATGCCAGGCAATAAGGACACCACCGGTCATGCAGAGACCTGCTCCCTGGAATGTGCTAACTGTCAGTGACAGCAACTGTGACTGGGATTGTCTTGGTCATTTGCTTACGTCAAACAAGCCAGCCCATAATTCAGGCAACTTAGAAAGTTGTGAAATTAATTTCCAAACCAGTGGGGATTAAACAGGGGTGACAACTGCAGCATCACCTGCCTCAAAACCAGAAATAATCACAAATCAGCTCCCCCAGACTTACCAAACTCTTTAGAATAACACACCCTAACTTCTTTTTCCTTGCCTGCTGTGGTTCTGGGGTTTTTGAAGTGTTTGTATTAATACTGTCATGTTTTTCAGCTTTTTCTCTGTAATGAAGAAGGAAGGCTAGAAAAACTTTTGAGGTGATGGCAATTTATACCACAGGAGGATCTGGCCAAAGTTCCTTTCACTGTGCCAAATCCAATGGGATAGTTCCCACTCGTGTCCTTTTTGAGTGTCTCTAGACGACAGGGTTTTTGGTTTTTTTAAGTGGCCTTTTTTCAAAAAAACTTCACCTACATCTAGACTGCTGCCGTGTTCTTTCAAAAGAAAATCGAAAGAACATGGCAGTTTTTTCAACCACGGAAAACCTCATTTTATGAGGAATACTGCCTTTTTTTGAAAGTGCTCTTTCGAAAAAAGCCGTTATTGAATGCAAACAGGGCTTTTCCAAAAGAGAGACTGCCTGGGTGCTCTGTTTCAAAAAAGCCGCTCACTTTTTCGAAAATACTAGTTGCTGTCTAGATGCTTTCTTTCGAAAGATGCTTGTAGTCTAGACGTAGCCCTTCAGAAATATAAGTCTTACTGAAGATTGGTTCCCCCTTCATACATACAACGGACATGTGTAAAAAGCTACATTACATCTATCTATCTATCTATCTATCTATCTATCTATCTATCTATCTATCTATCTATCTATCTATCTATCTATCTATCTATCTATCTATCTATCCTGAAACGGGACAAGATATTTTCCAAATGTAAAGCAGAATCTTTCCTCTACATCACAACATGGCTGACTCTGTGCAGTACCTGGCAAAACAGGTTCATTTCTGAGTGTAATCAAAATTTGAAAAAGGAGACAGCCCGAACAAGTTAACTGCTCTGTAACAGGGACAAATGGGTTCTAATAGAATTGAATGGCAATTTTTTTTCATTGGCATCCCTAGTACAAGCACATTTTGTTCAATTCCTTGCTTCTCAATACATTAAGTAGCTAACAGTTTTGGCAATCACATACATGCTCACATGCTGGGTCTGGCTGCTGCTCCTCTTCTCCAACGCCCTGTTGCTAGAGGAAGATTCTGCTTAGAAAACTTGTGAAACTATAGATCCGCTGTGTAACAGTACTTGGGGTGTTTCCCATTCTACCACGGTCTCCACATCTCGAACACATCCCTTCTGGAAAGCACAGTTCATCTACCGAGTGCATAAGAGGAGTTAGGCTAAGACGAATTTCCAGCCTAATATACAGATTGCCATGGGGCTGTGTTTCCCCAGAGCAATTCAGAATATTTACTCCAATGTGGGCTGTGCAGGGAAAACAAACAGATACGCACAGAAAGGTCTATTCACCCAATGTTACTGAAACGTTCTGCATGTATGTTGATTGGGGACATCATTCTTTAAAACTGTATCTATTAATAATCATTAGCCTTGGGACAGGGATTTTCATCCATAGACTTCAACTGGTGTTGTTAAGGCTGGTCAGTGTCATTATGCAATCTTATCTATAGGGAAACTAACACACATGGAAACCCTAAATCTAACCCTAACTCCAACCCTAACCCTAACCCTAACCTAAACTCTAACCCTAACCTTAACCTTACCCTAAACATAATCATAACCCAAACCCTAACCTTAACTCTAACCCTAACTTTAACCCTTACATTAACCTTACCTTAAACATAACCCTTACCCGAACCCTAATCCTAACATTAACCCTAACCTTAACTCTAAATCTCACCCTAATCTTAACTCTAACCATAACCCTAAACTTAATCCTAACCCTTACCCTAACCTTAACCCCAACACCAACTCCAACCCCCACCCCTGGCCCTTGAAAGGCCAGTGAAGGAAGGAGACCCAGATGAGCAGTGACAAGTCTTAGGTCAGCAGTCAGTGGCCTAATCACTGGAGCGCGCTGCCCTTCATTCTTGGGCCAGAATCTCCATTTTACAATATCATCCTCTCTTGGCAGGTGCCTAGATTTTGGGCTAAGAACTCACAAACTCACAGGGCCAGATATTTCCAGAATCCCGAACCTCAGCTGCTCTCCCTACTTTCACATGGTAGGTGCCCAGCACTGCGGAACACAGTCCCTAGGGCTCTCAGGCTGTTACTGTAAGAAATGTAGCGTGATAAGGTGACACCTGGTTCTAGTGATGCTGTGTGCCATGGTGGACACTCAGCAAACTATTGCTCCACACCTGTTTGTGACTGTGGACTGAAATCTTCTGAAGTCTATGGAGATCGGGGGCAGAGAGATGCATCACAGTGCTAGGGAACGGTGTGCACACCGTGTGGATAGCAGATTTAGCTTCTGCGCAATGTGAGTTATGATCATGATTATTAATTGGAATCACCAACATCTCGCCCTTTGGGTGAAAGGAAACTCTGCCAAGGTAGGCCTGTGAATGCTGGGTCACTACATCCAGCCCACGGTCCATTGACGTGCAGCCCTTTGGCACTGATTCCATGTCCCGAGGCTCAGAATAAAACAACTCCTTTTCCTTTGGTATCCCTGGCCTCTGTTTGCCAGAGGCTGGGAATGGGCGACAGTATCTATCTATCTATCTATCTATCTATCTATCTATCTATCTATCTATCTATCTATCTATCTATCTAAGACATACAGGGTGTGTCTAGACTACAGGGACTTCAGGGACTACAGTAGACTAGAGTCTACTACAGGCCACCTAGCCAGGTGGAAGAGGTGGATGAGGCCTTTTTTAAACAATTAACAAAACTATCCAAAGCCCAAGATTTGGTGGTGATGGGGGACTTCAACTATCCAGACATATGTTGGGAAACTAACACAGCGGGGCACAGGCTATCCAATAAGTTTCTGGACTGCATTGGAGACAACTTCCTGTTTCAGATGGTTGAAAAAGCTACCAGAGGAGAAGCTGTTCGGGATTTGGTTTTAACAAATAGGGAGGAACTAGTTGAGAACTTGAAAGTGGAAGACAGTATAGGGGACAGTGATCAAGAACTAATAGAGTTCATGATCTTAAGGAAAGGTAGAAGGGAGACCAGCACAATTGAGGTAATGGATTTCAGGATGGCAGATTTTGATAAGCTCAGAGAACTTGTAGGTAAGGTCCCATGGGAAGCAAGACTGAAGGGAAAAACAACTGAGGAGAGTTGGAAGTATTTCAAAGGGACGTTGTTAAGGGCCCAAAAGCAAACAATTCCGCTGTGTAGGAAAGATAGAAAATATGGCAAAAGACCAGCTTGCTTAACAAGGAGATCTTGCATGATCTCAAAATAAAAAAGGAGTCATATAAAAAATGGAAACTAGGACAAATAACAAAGGATGAATATAGGCAAGCAACACAGGAATGCAGGGGCAAGATTAGAAAGGCAAAGGCACAAAATGAGATCAAACTAGCTACACGCATAAAGGGAAACAAGAAGACCTTTTATAAATACATTAAAAGCAAGAGGAAGACCAAGGACAGGGTAGGCCCACTGCTTAGTGAGGAGGGAGAAGCAGTAAGAGGAAACTTGGAAATGGCAGAGATGCTCAATGACTTCTTTGTTTCGGTCTTCACCGAGAAGTCTGGAAGTGTGCCTAACGTAGTGAATACAAGCAGAGACAGGGTAAGTTTAGAAGATAGGATACACAAAGAACAAGTTAAAAATCACTTAAGAAAGTTAGATGTCAGCAAGTCACCAGGTCCTGATGAAATGCATCCCAGGATACTCAAGGAGCTGATAGAGGAGGTATCTGAGCCTTTAGCTATGATTTTTGAAAAATCATGGCAGACAGGGGAGATTCCAGAAGACTGGGAAAGGGCAAATATTGTGCCCATCTATAAAAAGGGGAATAAGAACAACCCAGGAAACTACAGACCGGTCAGTTTAACGTCTGTCCCAGGGAAGATAATGGAGCAGGTAATTAAGGAAATCATATGCAAACACTTGGAAGGTAATAAAGTGATAGGGAATATCCAGCATGGGTTTGTGAAGAACAAGTCATGCCAAACTAATCTGATAGCTTTCTTTGATAGGATAACGAGCCTTGTGGATAAGGGAGAAGCGGTGGATGTCATATACCTAGACTTTAGTAAGGCATTTGATACGGTCTCGCATGATATTCTTATTGATAAACTAGGCAAATATAACTTAGATAAGGCCACCATAAGGTGGGTGCATAATTGGCTGGATAACCATAGTCAGAGAGTTGTTGTTAACGGTGCTAAATCCTGCTGGAAAGGGATAACAAGTGGAGTTCCTCAAGGGTCTGTTTTGGGACCCGTACTGTTCAATATCTTCATCAATGATGTAGATATTGGGATAGAGAGTACGCTTATTAAGTTTGCAGATGATACCAAACTGGGTGGGGTTGCAACTTCTTTGGAGGATAGGGACATAATTCAAAATGACCTTAGCAAGTTAGAGAAATGGTCAGAGGTAAACAGGATGAGGTTTAATAAAGAGAAATGCAAAGTGCTCCACTTAGGAAGGAACAATCAGTTCCATACATACAAGATGGGAAGCGACTGTCTAGGAAGGAGCATGGCGGAAAGGGATCTAGGGGTCATAGTGGACCACAAGTTGAATATGAGTCAACAGTGTGATGCTGTTGCAAAAAAAGCAAATATGATTCTAGGTTGTATCAACAGGTGTGTTGTAAGCAAAACTCGTGAAGTCATTCTGCCGCTCTACTCTGCACTAGTTAGGCCTCAGCTGGAATACTGTGTCCAGTTCTGGGCGCCACATTTCAAGAAAGATGTGGAGAAATTGGAAAGGGAACAGAGAAGAGCGACAAGAATGATTAAAGGTCTAGAGAACATGACCTATGAAGCCAGGCTTCATGAACTGGGCTTGTTTAGTTTGGAAAAAAGAAGATTAAGGGGGGACATGATAACGGTTTTCAAATATCTAAAAGGGTGTCACAAGGAGGAAGGAGAAAATTTGTTCCTCTTGGTTTCTGAGGACAGGACAAGGAGTAATGGGCTTAAAGTGCAGCAGGGGAGGTTTAGATTGGACATTAGGAAAAAATTCCTAACTGTCAGGGTGGTCAAATATTGGAATAAATTGCCAAGGGAGGTGGTGGAATCTCCCTCTCTGGAGATATTTAAGAACAGGTTAGATAGACATCTGTCAGGGATGGTGTAGATGGAGCTTGGTCCTGCCTTGAGGGTGGGGGGCTGGACTCAATGACCTCTCGAGGTCCCTTCCAGTCCTATGATTCTATGATTCTGTGACTTTTTTCGAAAAAACTATACCTGTGTCCAGACTACCACCGTGTTCTGTCAACAGTAAATTGACAGAATGCGGCGGTTTTGTCAATGGCAGTAAACTTCATTTTATGTGGAATAATGCCTTTTTTCAAAAGTCATCTTTCGAAAAAAGGCGCTATTGCATGAAAACGGCTTTTTCGAAAGAGAGTGTCTACACTCTCTTTCGAAAAAACAAGATGCTTTTTTGAAAAATCTTCTTATTGGCTAGATGCTCTTTTTTGACAGAGGCTTTTTCGAAAGATACTGCCAAAAAAGCCTCTGTCGAAAAGGGCAGGCAGTCTAGATGTAGCCACAGACAGACATATGGATAGATAGATAGGGTATATCTAAACTACATCCCTTTATTGAAAAAGGAATGTAAATTAGACGTATCAAAATTGTACATGAAGCTGGAATTTGAATTTCCTGTGCTTCATTTACATAATGGTGGCCGCGACTTTTTTTCAAAAAGCCGCTTTTCAAAAAAAAAAATGCGGTCAAGACGGGGATCTTTCAACAGAAATGGCCCATTTTGAAAGATCCTGTAACCCTCAAAAAAATGAGGATTACAGGATCTTTCAAAACGGGGCATTTTTGTCAAAAGATCCCAGTCTTGACCTCAGGTTTTTTCGAAATGCGGCCACCATTATGTAAATGAAGCATGGGAAATTCAAATCCCAGCTTCATGTACAATTTCAATACATCTAATTTACATCCCTTTTTCGATAACGGGATGTAGTTTAGACGTACCAGATAGATAGATAGATAGATAGATAGATAGATAGATAGATAGATAGATAGATAGATAGATAGATAGATAGATAGATAGATAGATAGATAGATATTATTATGGTATATGATATGTTATATATACTGAAAGAATCACTCAATTAATCTTGTTTGTGAAATTAATTTAGAAATTTTCATCTTGGTTACTAGTTAGACTAAATTCTGAGGTCATACTTTTCACTACTAATTCATGTAATCGTATATAAATAGTCCAAATGGCTTCACATGCCTCTATTTGCAAACATTCATTGTGATATCTGTTTCCCTTCCTGACTCAGATTCAGGAGAATATAGATTTAGTAGCTGAGAATGTTTACTCTGATAGCATGTTTTAATCTCAGTTTGCTCATATGTTGGGTCATTTGTCTAGGATCTCTCTCTCTCTCTTTCTCTCCTGGCCTATCGGTATGCTTCAACACCCAGGGTACGTCTAGACTACAGGGTTTTGTTGACAGAAGGTTTGTAGACAGATACTGTCGACAAAGCTTCTGTCGACAAAGAGCGTCTAGACTACATTCAGTTCTGTCAACAAAGCAAGCTGCTTTGTCGACAAAACCCTGTAGTCTAGACACAACCCTACATGCAATAACACCTTCTGTCGACAGAACTCTGTCGACAGAAGGCGTTATGCCTCGTAAAATGAGGTTTACCAGCGTCGACAAAACTGCTGAGTTCTGTCAACATTATGTCGACAGAACTCAGTGATAGTGTAGACGCAGGTATAGTTTTGTCGACAAAAGTCCACTTTTGTCGACAAAACTCTGTAGTCTAGACACACCCCCAGATTGCTGTAGTTTCTGATGCAAACCTGGATGTCTACTTTAGTCTTTTTTCCTATTAAAGGGATGCTCCCGCAGGGAATCGTCCTTAGTCTGCAGAAGAGAAGAGTGTGGGGGGGGGGGGCGTTGATAGGAGCCTTCGACTTCCTGAAGGGAGGTTTCAAACAGTTACACCCACGAGGAGCCTGGCCCAGTGACTCCAATGGAGCCACGGCTCATTTACACCCTCTGGGGCTCTGGCCCATTAGCTCTCGGGGGCAGTGGGGTGGAGTTTTAGTGCAGGAGGGAGGGGCTGTCAGACCCCTGGGACCCAGCCCTCACTCTGGGAGGGGTGTGGCAAAGTGGGACCCAGTGTGTTGGAGCCAAGGTGTTCGAGTTCAAAGCAAGCAGGGGCCCGCATATTGTCCAGTCTCAGGTCAGGCAGCTCTGCTGTTCCATCCCCCTTGGGCTGTGTCTGACTCTCCATTCACACAAATTAATTTCTGTCTCCCCACAGATTCCCCCGGGAGGTGTAATAGGTCAGGACAGAGATACAGCAAATTCCGGATTCGCTGGTGTGCTGTCCTGACCGGTCTCCTGCTCCATCAGTGATGATACACGTTCAGCTGAGTGTGTTTTCATGGGCTCCCTCAGGGGATCGTACCAGCTCTGCCCAGGGGGCTAGCGGAACAGACCTCACCAGAGTCCCCAGTGACCATGGGCTCCCATAAGATACGAAGGCACTTCAGTCAGGTTTAGTGTCCAACAAAGTACAGTAAGAGGTGGTGTTAGCCCGATGGCCTGGGAGCCCCTACGCATGTGAACCCAGGACAATGGACACAGCTCAGTCGATAGTGTGGACTCACTATTGCCCCCAGTCCGGCCACAGGGTTACGTCGAGGTGCCCCATATTTATAGACAGAGATACTCAATCTACATACGTATCATCCCACGCGTTGGTACCTCCCCTTGGACTTTCCTCCAAAGCCGTCCCTGCTGTTGTTACATGAGAACGGCCAGACGGGGTCAGACCACAGGTCCATCCAGCCCAGTATCCTGTCTGCCCTCAGTGGCCAATGCCAGGTGCCCCAGAGGGCGGGGACACCACAGGGAATCCTCACGCAATCCCTCCCGGTCACCCTGTCCTCGTTGTTTTACACTGTTTTATCATGTGCTTAGCTGGGTGCCCCGGTGGCAGGTTCTTACGTACTTCCTGTGCTGTTAGCAGGGCCAGCCGTTCTAGTGCCGAGAGACACGGACTTGCAGGCAGACCTCTGCCTTTCACACGGCCTGTCTGTCACTCAGAGTATAACTCTGGCTGTCCTTGGTTCAAGCACCAGGCTCAGTCTGTCTCCTGCTGGAGGATGTTCCAGGCGCTCCTCCTGCTGGCCTGAGATCTGCTCGTCCCCATCCCTGGCCAGGACAGAGTGCGGGGGCTACTGGGCCAGGACGGGAAGGAGCAGGGGCTGGGGGTGATGGGTGCTACCCTGGCAGTGGCAAAGCAGGGGATCTAAGCACACAGATGTCTCCTCGTTTTGAAAACAGATATGCATGTGGCAGTCTCTGGACACCCCCGTCTTGCTGGATGGCCGAGAAGGTGGGCGCAGCATGTTGGGTCACAGGGGGAACTCACATTGATCCAAGGACCATCTGCAAACACAGCAAAGACACCCACACCCACACACACGCAAACGCACACCTCTCTGAGCTATAGCTATAGCATCTGTAACTATTCATATTACAGCGACCCCGACAGATCACACAAAATGCCATGTGGAGCCAGCACCCCCTGGAGGAGTAGGGCCCATGCCCATGACGCCTTCTCTCCCACCAGTCCCGGAGGATGGAGGTCACCGCAGAGCCCCCTAATGCTCCCCCAGCAAGGTCCTCCTCAGAGCCTCCTTCATCTCCTTGTTCCTCAGGCTGTAGATCAGCGGGTTGAGCAGCGGGGTCCCCACTGTGTAGAACAGCGTCACCACCTTCCCGCTGGTCCCGGAGGCCGTCGGGATGACGTAGGTGACCATGATGGAGCCCCAGAAGAGGCCCACAACAGCCAGGTGGGAGGTGCAGGTGGAGAAGGCCTTGTGTCGCCCAGCCCCTGAGGGCAGCCTCAGCACGGCCCTGATAACGAGCCCGTAGGAGGCCAGGATGGAGAGGAAAGTGGTGACGATCATGAGGGAGCTCATGGTGGAGTAGAATTGTTCAGTCCGGGGAGCAGGGGAGCAGGTGGCCGCCCACAATGGGGCCGGATCACAGACAAAATGGTCCAGGGTGTAGGGGCTGCAGAAGGAGAGCCGGGACATGAGGCTGATGGGTGCTATGTACCACAGGAAGCCAGTGAGCCAGCAGGAGGCGACCATGGTCCAGCAGAGTGGGGGGGACATGAGGACGGGGTAGCGCAGGGGCTGGCAGATGGCCAGGTACCGGTCCAGACCCATGGCCGCGAGGAGGAGGCATTCAGTGGCCCCCGTGGAGAAGAAGAAGTAGAACTGCAGGAAGCAGGCGTGGAAGGAGATGGGGAGGCCGGGATGCAGCAGGTCGCAGAGCATCCGGGGCGCGGTGGCGGTGACGTAGCAGATCTCCAGCCAGGAGAAGCTCCCCAGCAGGATGTACATGGGCAGGCGCTGGAGGCGGGGGTCCCGCAGCACGGCCCACACGATGCAGAAGTTCCCCACCACGGTGGCGGCATAGGCCAAGGAGAGCAGGGCACAGAGGAGCTCCCGGCTCTGCCGGCCCAGGGAGGGGAAACCCAGCAGCAGGAACTGGGTCACTGGGGCGGTGCCATTGGCCAGATTCATTGGGCGACCTTGGAGGTGATAGAAACGATCAAGGAGACAGCAGGGATCTGCCCACAGACCTGGATGGGGAGGTGTCTTAAGAGCAGCAGGTGACAGCTCTAAAGTCACCGTCCGTCAGACTCTCTGACCCCCCTACCCCCACCCCCACTGCCCTGTATCATGTCTCACACTCGCGTTGGGTTTCTTCCCCCTTGGAAATCTTTCAGGTTAGACAATGTTCCTGCCCTGAGACGTGCAGCCGGCTGTTCTTCCTGGGCAACGCTCGCTCGCACCTCCTTCCGCGGCAGGGTCAGCTTCTCTGGGCCGGGCCAGGCTCCCAAGCCCCATCGGTGCCACTCGGCCTTGTGGGGGGTGCTCAGAGAAGCTGCATCATGGTCCCTCCTTCCTGGACTTCAAAGCTGAAATGAAATGGCCTAGGTTGGGCTGCGTCTTTAGGCACCTAAGCCTCTTTGGCAGTCTGATCTTAAATTCCTGTTGGAAGTGGGATTAGGCTCCTAAACCACTTACATCCCTTTTGGAAATGGGATTAGGCACAAGAGGCCATTTTATAATTCTCCACTCTGCATTTGGACAGATCCAAGGACAACATTGATCACGGGTTGTCCCTAAGGCCCTGCAGATGGAAAATCGAGATCTGATACAGTAAAATCTGCATTAATGCAATGGTAGGATTAAACTCTACAAATCATCATCATGTGAGAAATGGATGTTTAGAGTCAGTGGGTAATTATGGTATTTATTTATTTAGGGTATGTCTACACTGCCACCCTAGTTCGAACTAGGGTGGCTAATGTAGGCATTCGAAGTTGCAAATGAAGTCCGCGGGCACGGAGTCTGCACTAACGGGGATTTAAAAATGGCGGCACCTGGCAAGATGCAAATGAAGCCCGGGATATTTAAATCCCGGGCTTCATTTGCAACTTCGAATGCCTACATTAGCCTCCCTGGTTCGAATTAGGGTTGCAGTGTAGACATACCCTTATGTATTATTTTATTTTTCTTTAGTGAGGTGACCTCCGGGAGCCCCTGTCACAGCCCAGAACCTCATGGTGCCAGGTGTTGCACAGACACAGAGGGAAAGGATACTGCTTCAGCCTTACCCCCTATATTTTCCAAATAGGATTAAAATGAAAGATTGAGTCCCAGTTCCAATTGAGTATCAGACTCAGAACATAACATTATTCATTGCATTCTGTAGACATTGGTATGTGGAGTTCACAGCTATATTATAATTGTATTAATATAAAAAGCTACCCAAGACAGCAATTCATAATATTAATTAAAATAAATGAATAACTGCGTATGCTATGCATTTCTCCCTTCAATTTAAACAAACCGAAATCCCAAATTTATGAATAAATTTTATTTTAATTCTAGAAGTGAATAAAATAATAAGTTAAGAATTAGATATTTTATTCTTTGCTACGTCCAATGAAAACTGTTATTTACTAATACTAATAAGTTAGACTTTAGGTCTATTGTATTTTTTCCCCCTGTGCACGTTAAATTATTATGCTCTTATGTTTATTCCCTGATTACATTAAAACCTTAAATCAGTAAGTACATAAGAAGGTGACTTCCAGATTTTTTAGAACTGTTACATTCATAATTACGTAGTATACGAATTCCTAGTACTCTTGCAATAATGAATGAGGATATATTCCAGTATTTCATTAACAATTTGGGAATTCAGTATTACTTTTCTCCACATTTGATTAAAATATTAAATTAATGAATGCATTTTGTAATATTTTCTGGATTAGATTAATAAACTAACTTCATAATGATATACTGTATTTTCTAGACATGGTGAAAATATTAAGCTAGTATGTATATAAATGTTTCAATATCATTAAATATTCAATTAATAATTACACGTATTTAGATTTGATAAAAATATTACATTTTTGTTCTTTTTTTTTAACATTTAGCATCAACTCAAATATTGAGCTAATAATTCTATACTGGAAAAATTTCCAGCCTTGGTTAAATATTGGGTTAAGAGCACTGTGTATTGTATTAATTTCTGGGTTAAAATCAATTTGTAAGATTCAAAAAGAGAGACTTGATTCCACTAGGCAGCTGGTTTAAGGAAAGTGTCCCAAGGATCGGTTCTAGGACTGGTTTTGTTCAACATCATGAATGCCCTGACTGAGGGGCTGGATTTCACCCTCAGCAAGTTTGCAGATGACACTATGCTAGGGGGAGAGGTAGATACATTGGAGGGCAGGGATAGGGTACAGGGTGACCGAGACACATTGGAGGGTTGGGCCAAAAGAAATCTGATGAGGTTCAACAAGGACAAGTGCAGAGTCCTGCACTTGGGAGGGAAGAATCCCAAGAACTGTTACAGGCTGGGGACCGACTGGCTAAGCATCCGTTCAGCAGAAAAGGGCCTGGAGGTTACAGCGGATGAGAAGCTGGAGACAAGTCAACAGTATGTCCTTGTAGCCATGAAGGCTAATGGCATATTAGGGGGCATTAGGAGGAGCATTGCCAGCAGATCCAGAGATGTGATTATTCCCCTTTATTCGGCGCTGGAAAGGCCACATCCAGAGTATCCACATCCAGTTCTGCCCCCCCCCCCCCACTATAGAAACGATGTGGGAGCACTGGAGAGGGTCCAGTGGGGGGCAACCAAAATGATTCAGGGGCTGGAGCACATGACCTACGAGGAGAGGCTGAGGGATTTGGGTCTGTTTAGTCTGGAGAAGAGAAGAGTGAGGGGGGATTTGAGAGCAGCCTGCAACTCCCTGAAGGAGGTTCCAAAGAGGCTGGAGAGAGGCTGTTCTCAGCGGGGGCAGGTGGCAGAACAAGGAGCAATGGGCTCAGGTTGCAGTGGGGGAGGTCCAGGTTGAGTAGTCAACAAGACTCACCAACAGGACTATACCCTGAAGCATGCACATGGGAACGTGGACCATGGAACTGGCTGGGCCCTGCCTCCCTCCAGCCCCAGCAGCTCCTCATCCGTTTCTCTGCCTGGCTCTGAAAACAATCTGACCCTCCTACCTCGCATGGTTAGAAACCTGCAGCTCATGGCCAGCCGGCCCGTGTACCCGGACTGAGCAGGGCTGAGCCTGCCCATGTACCCGGGGCAGGACTGAGCAGGGCTGAGGAAGAAAGGAAGCACGGATGCTGTGTGTGAACCCACCTGGCCAGGAGGTCGCTCTCCTCTCTGCTGGGAGGGAGCAGGGCGAGGGGCTGATATCTGCTCTGCAGCGCTGGGGCTCTGGGACTCAGAGGTTTGTGGGCACCCAGAGGAGCACCAAGGAGCAGGGCCAGCCCCTCGGCACTGGCCAATCACAGCCAGGGGCCGGCAATGTCCCTGGACTGTGCCGTGCACAGAGCACGTGAACCCACCAGGGCCTGGTGACATGGGCGTGTCTCAGGTCGCTAGCTCTGCCAATCTGGGCTGGGGCCTAGAGGAGCTGAGGGACCCTCAGGAGTGATGAGGCCCCTGGGTGAGGAGACCCCCTGAATCCATCAGCACCCCTTTTAGGGCAGCAGTGGCAGCGCCTGCTCAGGGCAGAGGGGCTAGATGTGACGAGCGGGTTGGTTCTCAGCACAGCTGGGCCCTGTGAACCTGAGACTCTGGAGCTCTGCCCATTGCCAGAGACCAAGAGCTAACTGGGCCTTTGAGTATCCGCTCCCAGCCTGTGCCCCTCCCTCCGACCCCACAGCCCCTCCCCCCTCTGCCTGGGCCCCACAGCCCCCCTCGTCCCTGCCTGTACCCCCTCCCCTGCCCCACACACCCCCTCTCAGCTCTGTGCTCAGCCCCTGAGAAGAGGAGGAACCTTTGCTGCGAGCTGCAAGGCCCCCACTTTCCAAGCAGGGACCAGCGGCCACCTCAGCTCAGCTCCTTCATGGGCCTCGCCAGCACGCAGAGAGACACGTTCCGCGCCAGGACAGGTGCCTTCCCCCAGGCCCATCGGCAGCAGCTTCACCTCAGATACCGACAGCCTCTGCTCACGCCCCAAGCTGGAACAGCCCAGGCCAAAGAGCGGCCAGTGCACTGGACAAGGAGCCAGGACTCTCCGTGATTCAAATGGGGCTGTGGCTCATTTACGCCCGCTGGGACCCTGGCCCAGTGACTCCAATGGAGCCCTCGGTCATTTACACCAGCTGGGACCCTGGCCCAGTGACCCCAATGGAGCCCTAGGTCATTTACACCAGCTGGGACCCTGGCCCATTGAGCTAGGGCTCATTGACTCCATATGTGATCCTGCCTCACTGACTCCAATGGAGCCGTTACTCATTTACATCTGCTTGGCCCCTGACCCCATGACGCAATGGAGTCCTGGCTCAGATAAACCAGCTGGGATCCTGGCACAGTGACTCCAAGGAAGCCACGGCTCATTTACACCAGTTTGGTCCCTGGCCCAGTGACCCCAATGGAGCCTTGTCTCACTTACACCAGCTAGGACCCTGGCCCAGGGACTCCAATGGAGCCATGGCTCGTTTACACCAGCTGGGACCTTGGCCCATGGACCCCAATGGGGCCATGACTCATGTGCACCAGCTGAAACTCTAGCCCAGTGACCCCCATGAAGCCATGGCTCATTTACAGCAGCTGGGACCTTGGCCCAGGGACTCCAATGAGGCCATTGATCATTTGCACCACCTGGGACCCTGGCCCAATGATACCAATGGATCCACGGCTCATTTACACCATCTGGGACCTTGGCCCAGGGACTCCAATGGGGCCATGGATCATTTACACCACCTGGGACCCTGGCCCAGTGACTCCAATGGGGCCTTGGCTCGTTTACACCAGCTCAGACTTTGGCCCAGTTACTCCAATGGGGCCTTGGCTCGTTTACACCAGCTCAGACTTTGGCCCAGTGACTCCAATGGAGCCATGGCTCATTTACACCAGCTCAGACTTTGGCCCAGTGACTCCAATGGAGCCATGGCTCATTTACACCAGCTCAGACTTTGGCCCAGTGACTCCAATGGGGCCATGGCTCGTTTACACCAGCTCAGACTTTGGCCCAGTGACTCCAATGGGGCCATGGCTCGTTTACACCAGCTCAGACTTTGGCCCAGTGACTCCAATGGGGCCTTGACTCATTTACACGAGCTCAGACTTTGGCCCAGTGACTCCAATGGGGCCATGGCTCATTTACACCAGCTCAGACTTTGGCCCAGTGACTCCAATGGGGCCATGGCTCATTTACACCAGCTCAGACTTTGGCCCAGTGACTCCAATGGAGCCATGGCTCATTTACACCAGCTCAGACTTTGGCCCAGTGACTCCAATGGGGCCATGGCTCATTTACACCAGCTCAGACTTTGGCCCAGTGACTCCAATGGGGCCTTGGCTCTTTTACATGAGCTCAGACTTTGGCCCAGTGACTCCAATGGAGCCATGGCTCGTTTACACCAGCTCAGACTTTGGCCCAGTGACTCCAATGGGGCCTTGGCTCGTTTACACCAGCTCAGACTTTGGCCCAGTGACTCCAATGGGGCCATGGCTCGTTTACACCAGCTCAGACTTTGGCCCAGTGACTCCAATGGGGCCATGGCTCGTTTACACCAGCTCAGACTTTGGCCCAGTGACTCCAATGGGGCCATGGCTCGTTTACACCAGCTCAGACTTTGGCCCAGTGACTCCAATGGGGCCTTGGCTCATTTACACCAGCTCAGACTTTGGCCCAGTGACTCCAATGGGGCCTTGGCTCATTTACACCAGCTCAGACTTTGGCCCAGTGACTCCAATGGAGCCATGGCTCGTTTACACCAGCTCAGACTTTGGCCCAGTGACTCCAATGGGGCCTTGGCTCGTTTACACCAGCTCAGACTTTGGCCCAGTGACTCCAATGGGGCCTTGGCTCGTTTACACCAGCTCAGACTTTGGCCCAGTGACTCCAATGGGGCCATGGCTCATTTACACCAGCTCAGACTTTGGCCCAGTGACTCCAATGGAGCCATGGCTCGTTTACACCAGCTCAGACTTTGGCCCAGTGACTCCAATGGGGCCGTGGCTCGTTTACACCAGCTCAGACTTTGGCCCAGTGACTCCAATGGGGCCTTGGCTCGTTTACACCAGCTCAGACTTTGGCCCAGTGACTCCAATGGGGCCTTGGCTCGTTTACACCAGCTCAGACTTTGGCCCAGTGACTCCAATGGAGCCATGGCTCGTTTACACCAGCTCAGACTTTGGCCCAGTGACTCCAATGGAGCCGTGGCTCGTTTACACCAGCTCAGACTTTGGCCCAGTGACTCCAATGGGGCCGTGGCTCGTTTACACCAGCTCAGACTTTGGCCCAGTGACTCCAATGGGGCCTTGGCTCGTTTACACCAGCTCAGACTTTGGCCCAGTGACTCCAATGGGGCCGTGGCTCATTTACACCAGCTCAGACTTTGGCCCAGTGACTCCAATGGAGCCATGGCTCGTTTACACCAGCTTAGACTTTGGCCCAGTGACTCCAATGGGGCCATGGCTCGTTTACACCAGCTCAGACTTTAGCCCAGTGACTCCAATGGGGCCTTGGCTCGTTTACACCAGCTCAGACTTTGGCCCAGTGACTCCAATGGGGCCATGGCTCATTTACACCAGCTCAGACTTTGGCCCAGTGACTCCAATGGGGCCTTGGCTCGTTTACACCAGCTCAGACTTTGGCCCAGTGACTCCAATGGGGCCTTGGCTCGTTTACACCAGCTCAGACTTTGGCCCAGTGACTCCAATGGGGCCATGGCTCGTTTACACCAGCTCAGACTTTGGCCCAGTGACTCCAATGGGGCCATGGCTCATTTACACCAGCTCAGACTTTGGCCCAGTGACTCCAATGGGGCCATGGCTCGTTTACACCAGCTCAGACTTTGGCCCAGTGACTCCAATGGGGCCTTGGCTCGTTTACACCAGCTCAGACTTTGGCCCAGTGACTCCAATGGGGCCATGGCTCGTTTACACCAGCTCAGACTTTGGCCCAGTGACTCCAATGGAGCCTTGGCTCGTTTACACCAGCTGGGACCTTGGCCCATGGACCCCAATGGGGCCATGACTCATGTGCACCAGCTGAAACTCTAGCCCAGTGACCCCCATGAAGCCATGGCTCATTTACACCAGCTCAGACTTTGGCCCAGTGACTCCAATGGGGCCGTGGCTCGTTTACACCAGCTCAGACTTTGGCCCAGTGACTCCAATGGGGCCATGGCTCGTTTACACCAGCTCAGACTTTGGCCCAGTGACTCCAATGGAGCCTTGGCTCGTTTACACCAGCTCAGACTTTGGCCCAGTGACTCCAATGGAGCCATGGCTCGTTTACACCAGCTCAGACTTTGGCCCAGTGACTCCAATGGAGCCATGGCTCGTTTACACCAGCTCAGACTTTGGCCCAGTGACTCCAATGGGGCCGTGGCTCGTTTACACCAGCTCAGACTTTGGCCCAGTGACTCCAATGGGGCCTTGGCTCGTTTACACCAGCTCAGACTTTGGCCCAGTGACTCCAATGGGGCCTTGGCTCGTTTACACCAGCTCAGACTTTGGCCCAGTGACTCCAATGGGGCCATGGCTCATTTACACCAGCTCAGACTTTGGCCCAGTGACTCCAATGGGGCCATGGCTCGTTTACACCAGCTCAGACTTTGGCCCAGTGACTCCAATGGGGCCATGGCTCATTTACACCAGCTCAGACTTTGGCCCAGTGACTCCAATGGGGCCATGGCTCATTTACACCAGCTCAGACTTTGGCCCAGTGACTCCAATGGGGCCATGGCTCGTTTACACCAGCTCAGACTTTGGCCCAGTGACTCCAATGGGGCCATGGCTCATTTACACCAGCTCAGACTTTGGCCCAGTGACTCCAATGGGGCCATGGCTCGTTTACACCAGCTCAGACTTTGGCCCAGTGACTCCAATGGGGCCATGGCTCGTTTACACCTGCTGGGACCTTGGGCCAATGACCCCAACGGATCGACGGCTCATTCTCGCCATGTGGGGTCTGGCCTATCTGCTCTAAAATGTCGTCTTTTGATTTACACCTCTTGGAGGCTGACCCCGCTGACTCCAGTGTAGCAAACCCTGGCTCACACCACCTGCGGATAGGGCACTGGTGTAGGAAGGTTGGTTTTTTCCAAGCCTGCCTAGGGGATTTGAACTCCCCATTCCCCTGAATTTGAGACTGAACTCATTGGCCCAAGTGGCCTGCTCGTTGTCACGCAGGGTGTGAGGGGCAGGTTCAGGGACTGAGCTGAGATTTCCAAGTGCCTGCCCAGCGCCAGAGACATGAGATGGGTTTCCTCTGCATGCTGGGTTGGCTGGCTGAGGGTCTCGGGCCTACGCTCTGCAATCTGTATTTCCAGGGCCAGACTTGAAAGGCTGACTTTCCAAACACCAGAGTCCCTCAGACTTACTAACTTCAGCGGGTGTTAGGTGCCTCCGTACTGCTGAAAATCCCAGAACTATCTGGCCCAGTACTATCACACCTCAGACGCTGTCCTAAGCCCACAGACATCCCATACTCTGTGGCCAGCCGGGGTTTGCTGAAGTGTGTGCCTGGCCTTTGAGAAATTGTGGTGACTTTGTATTCACAGCCCACTTTATCATTAAGCTCCCCGCGTAGCCATGAAAAGTGGAAGCTTCCTTCCCCCTAAACAAACAGATTTGGGAGGGTTTTGGGACCTGCTAATGCACCGAGGGATTGAGTCGGGCCAAATTTTGCAATCTTTTGGGTCACTCAAGCTGAAAAGAACCCTGAGGGTTTTCAATGGAGCCAAGGGGAATGAGACACCTGAGACTGACGGGGGTCAGTGAAGTTTGGGCACCTAACTTCTATAGTCCCCGTTGAAAATGCCGGACTTGGCTCCTTGCCGAGGTTTGCTGTTGTGCCTGCCTGAAACTCACAGCAGCCCGAGTCCGGACAGACAGACTCCTGTGAGGGTCCCAAGCCTCCAGGAATTGCAGATGACCCTAGAATTCAAGGTCCTATCACGGTATGACACCTCCAGGGATACGTCCCACCCTGCCCGACAGCCCTGTGTAGTGTGAGGCCCCGGAGCCGGAGGCTGCAGACTGGCCGTGGCGGGTGTTAAAATGCCCCCTCCTCCGCCCGTGCTGCACACTCTCAGTGTCCGTGTGCTCCCAGTGATCCTGGGGCAGCTGGAGCTGTCGTCACCGCGGGGGGGGGGGAGGGGGAACTGAAAGAGCTCTGTGTGGGGCTGGGGGCGAGAGGGGGCCGGGTGACACAACTAGCCAGGGGTCCGGTCCCTGGGGCAGTGTCGGCCTTGTGCACTTGGGGCTTGTAACCCACTGGCAGAGCGGAGACATCGTTTGGGGCCAGAAATCGCAGGGGCACTGTGGGCCAGGACAGATGGCTCTCAGCAGTGCTGTGAAGGGAGCCCCAGGATCTTGGGGGGAGCTGTGAGGAAGACAGAGCAGGGTCCCCTGGTGAGGCCAGGCCTACGGTAGCAGGGGGCCTGTGGGTCGGTGTGGCGGTCACTACAGAGCTGTGTGTATGAGAAAGCCAGCAAGTGGGAAATGGAGCAGCAGGTCAGGCCTGCGGAGCATTCACAGGGCTGTGGGGGGAACCGAAGCTGGGGACAGAAAGGGCCTGGTGGCTGAGGATTGAGGGGCATGGGCAGGACTCTGTTTGTGTGTCGATGTGACAGACAGAGACGGAGCTGGAATTGTTCATACCATTCTGAATGATGTGTGTGCCTCAGTTTCCCCTGTGCAGTGTGTAGTTAACTGGGTGGTGGGAAAGTGTCATTTCCTCTCTGCAGAGACACAGCTGAGGCCCAGCTCTCTGTGGCCTGGGCCCCAGGCCCATGGAGGAGGCAGTGGCCACTCCAGCAGCCCGGACATGTGGCACCCAGCAACAAGTGACGTAGAAGGCCACAAAGGACTGAGGAGGAGCTGGGGGGCGTGTTTCCTGTGGGCTGACGGAGGCAAGGAGATGCTTCTGGACCAGGACAAAAGGAGGCTCAGAGGGGCTTGGGCTGGAGGGCTGGCCCAGTCTGGCTCTGCTGCGTGTGCCTGTACCCCGCTGCCGGCTTAGAGTCACTGCAGATTAAGGCAGGCGTGGCAGGGGGAGGGGGGTCCTTTGGGTGTGTCAGCCTCTCTCCGGTGTTCATGTCCAGCTCCTGGGCAGCAGCATGGCCAGGTAACTCTGCATGGTGCCGGCCCCATAAGCCCCACTCCCCCTGCTCCCGTTGTCCAGGAACCACGGCCAATGGGAGCTGCGGAGCTGACACGCAGGGCAGGGGTGGTGCACAGACTCCCTGGCCAACCCTGCACATAGGAATTGGGCAGGGCAGCTGCTGGAGGGAGCCACGTGGGGCCAGGCCTTGCAGGGAGCTGCCAGCCCCACAGGACCACCGGCCGGACTTTTAACAGCCCGGTCCGACTGGAGCCAGAAGGGACCCTGGTTACTGGGTGTTCCAGTCGGAAGCCAGGCACCTGCAACCCTCAACATCCCCCCCCCCAGCCTGCTCCAGACCCCCTAGGCTGGAGCCTACTCCCCCACATCCAAGGCCCTCTGTGGGGTCCAACTCCTACCCCCGAGGCCTGGCCTGACCTCCACACCAACAGCCTAGGACCTGGACCTCCCCTCCTCCCCGACATACACACCCACTCAGGGGCCCAACCTCATCCACGAGCCAGGGAAGGATCTGCCCCTCCAAACAGGGTTGCCTGATGGTTTCAACAAAAATACTGGACACACTTGTCATGACCTCACAATCCACAGTCCATCTCACTTCTATTTTCTCAGTTTGTTTCCTGACCAGGGAGCTCAAGTACTGGACTGTCTGGTTCAAAACCGGCAGCTGGCAAGCCTAGCTGTGTCCTCCACAACATTGTGGAAAGGAAGGGGGAGGGGTGTGTGCGTTAGGCAGTGAGGACAGCGGCAGAACGGGGGTCCCGGGCAGGGCAGCACATCCTGAGACTCTGGCTGATCTCTGTGTCTGAGGCCTAGGCGCCTGAAGCTGCCTTTCTCTCACTGTGCAGCCTGGGCTAACCCAGTGGGACTCGCCGGCGTGTTTACAGCAGCTTCATTGCAACCCACGTACACCCCCCTCGCGTTCCCTCCCTAGCTGGGACTGCGGTGGAATTTATGAATGAAGGGATCACTTTTCACAGGAGATGGCATCGCTGGCTTGACCCCTTTCACTTTACACATCAGGGGCTACTGGCCAGAGGAACAACCCTGCCCCTTCCTTTGTCTAACTCTAATCAAGGCCTCGGCTGCTCTTTCTAATCAGCCCCGCCAGGACAGGCTGCCTGCAAACTGCGTTTCCCACTAGCGGGTCTATTCTAAGGGTCTCCCGTGGGGCCCATTACCATGACAAGTAAGTTTGTTTCTGCTGCTGGCCCTTAATTCCTTGAGAGGTTTGTTAGATCTCCGAGCAGGGCCTGGGCTCAGCTGTGGTTAACATTCCTCATAGCGCTGATTAAGGCACGAGAAGTTTTAATGACCAGTGTTGTTAAACCCCTGTGGAAATCCCGACAGGCACACGGGAGCTGCTTGGCTAATTGGAGCGATTTGGTTGTAGTAGCTGTGTTGCTAACAGGGAGATTTTAATGAGTGCACATGAAGCAGGGCTTTCTCAACAGATTCTTATTTTTATCTTAGACAAGAGACAATGAAATTAACATCTTTGAAATAACACTGACCCAGGTTCCCTCACGCTGGGGATCTGTCACAGCACAACAGAAACAGCCGCTTCCTTGAAGTTTCTGTCCTAGGCTCTCTCTCTCTCTGCCATCGCTGCCCAGTGACACAGGCACACAGCCAGCCACCTGTCAGCGCCAGCTCCCGCCCACTTGGCCTGGTCCATCAGCCACACACGGAGTCAGAAGGAATAGCCTAGAGTGACCACAAATCAGAATAGATGTTGAAATAGATGTTAGTGTCCAGGACTGTGAAACGCACCCACTCAGGAGCACTGATGTCCACTTTCCACAGAGATGGGCCCATAAGCAATAGCGATAGATAGATAGATAGATAGATAGATAGATAGATAGATAGATAGATAGATAGATAGATAGATAGATAGATAGATAGATAGATAGATAGATAGATAGATAGATAGATGTGATTGTAAACACCACTCGGCCAGCGACAGAAATCTGATTAGACAGTAGCCTGGATGATTTAGCAGATTGACAGAAGTATAAATAGACATTGGAAATATAGCTGGATAAAGGGAGGGAAATAGATGGGCATCTTGATGGTTAGAAAGGCAGCGGGGTGCACACTTAGGCGGATGGATGGATGATATGGGGTAAATGGGTGGATGGATGGACATGTTGTGGGTGGATGGATGGATGGATATGGGTTATATGAACGGGTTGATGTATGGATAGATGTATATAGGGTGGATGAATATGTGGTGAATGCTTGGACGGTTGGATATGGGGTGGATGTGGATGGATGGATGGATGGATATGTGGTGGATGGACGGGTGAGTGGGTGGATGAATATGTGACAGATGGATGGATGGACATGTAGTTGATGGGTGGATGGATATTGGGTGGATGGATGGATGGACAGATGATATGGAGTGGATGGATGGTTGGACATGGAGTG